>NW_022589827.1:253489-476171 GCF_004348235.1 Phoca vitulina | reverse complement strand
TATCCCCAGCTCTGAGCTTCGCGGGCCCTCCGCCTCCCTGTCGGCGGTGGCGGCCCCTCTGCCACATCGGGCTCCCACCAGCCGCTGCTGCCGCCGCAGTCTCCTCCCTCTTTCTGTATAGGAGTAGAGTTTTCAGTTTCCTGTTGGTAAAGAGGCCTCCCCTTCCTGGTAAACACTAGGCAACCAGCCTTCCTAGTCCTGAATGAACTCCTGGTCGGCTCCTCCTCTTTCCAAAATTCAGATCCTTGGGATTTATAGGTTGTCCTTTCCTCTTCCTGTGTACCAGCACCATCTCAGGCTCTCTAGCTCCACCTCTCATCTCCCCTGCTGGAGTGTCTTTTCATTTTTCGCATATTCTGCACACTTTTTGTATACAGACAAATTGACCAGGAAATACCCAAAATACATATGAATACAGAAATCCTTTATATTCGTACAAAAATATATGTATGCACACACACACACACACACACACACATATATATATGCACATTGTCTCTATGTATTTACAGATAATCATATCCCCAGACACATAAATCCAAATACACACCTCTGCAATTACACAACACACAGACATAATTCTCTGAATACACATACACAGAAATACATATAATAAGAGCTTTTCCAAAGCAGGCTTAGGCATCTTAGATTTGGAGATCTAGCTTTGGAGAAATAGTGTCTTATTTTAAACTGAGGGAGTTATTCTTGAATGTGATTACAGTTACTAATAACCTTAGCTAGTTTTGCATAGAATGACATCCATTTTGAGTCTTGTTTGTAATGTTTTCTGTTTTGAATAGATTTTTTCAACAATATCTTATAATTCTCTAAAATATCAATATTATGGTGCTATATCTGGTAGGTTGTTATCAGTTACTTGCAAGAGGAAAGCAATCTTGGGGTGCCTGGGTGGCTCAGTTGGTTAAGCATCTGCCTTCACCTCAGGTCATAATCTGGGGGTCGTGGGACCAAGCCCAGGGTTGGGCTTCCTGCTCAGCAGAGAGCTTGCTTCTTCCTCTCCCTTTGCCCCTCCCCGAGGTTTCTCTCTCTTTCTCTCTCAAATAAATAAATAAAATAAAAAAAAAAGAGGACAGCAATCTCAAACTGATTCAAAATAAACATTATTTACTGGTTCATTATTTGAAAAACCTGATAGGTATCAGATTAGGGTTAATCTATGTGCTCAGTTTCATGAGTGTCCCCTCTAAATTCATGTTTATGTCCTAGCCCCTAGTACCTCAGAATGTGAATGTATTTGGAGTTAGGGCCTTTAAAGCAGTAATTAATGTAAAATGGCATCACATGGGTAGACGTTAATCCAATATTACTGGTGTCTTTATTTATTTTATTTTTTTAAAGATTTTATTTATTTATTTGAGAGAGAGAGAGCACATGAGAGGGGGAGGGCCAGAGGGAGAAGCAGACACCCCGCTGAGCGGGGAGCCCGATGCGGGACTCGATGCTGGGACTCCAGGATCATGACCTGAGCCGAAGGCAGTCGCTTAACCAACTGAGCCACCCAGGCGCCCTTACTGGTGTCTTTAAAAGAAGAGGATATTAGAACACAGACACACATGAAAGAAAGAACATAACAAAGAGAGTGGGAGAAAATGGCCATCTACAAGCCAAGGAGAGAAGCTTTAAATCTTGGACTTGGACACCGTGATCCTGGATTTATAACTTCCAGAACTGGGAGAAAATAATTTGCATTATTTAAGCCACTGAGTCTTTGTTACTTTTTTATGACAGTCCTAATAAATGAATATATTCAGTAAAGACATCCAAAGCCAGTTTTTTTTTGTCTTCTATTTTCTCTCTGATGTCAGTTTCATCCTGAAGCATATGTTACAATATGGCTGTCAACAACTTTGGCAGTTATATACTTCCTTATTATTATGCAGTGACAGAACCTGTACAAAAACTTTTCTTTTGTAGTTTTTAATTTTATTATATTATGTTAGTCACCATACAATACATCATTAGTTTTCGATGTAGTGATCCACGATCCATTGGTTTCGTATAACACCCAGTGCTCCATGCAGTACGTGCCCTCCTTAATACCCATCACCGGGCTAACCAATCCTCCCTCCCCCTCCCCTCTAGAACCCTGTTTGTTTCTCAGGTCCATAGTCTCTCATGGTTCATCTCTCCCTCCAATTCCCCCCCCCATTTTTCCCTTCCTTCTCATAATGTCCTCCATGTTATTCCTTATGTTCCACAAATAAGTGAAACCATATGATAATTGACTTTCTCTGCTTGACTTATTTCGCTTAGCATAATCTCCTCCAGTCCCATCCATGTTGATGTAAAAGTTGGGTATTCATCTTTTCTGATGGCTGAGTAATATTCCATTGTATATATGGACCACATCTTCTTTATCCATTCATCTGTTGAAGGGCATCTCATCTCTTTCCACAGTTTGGCTATTGCGGACATTGCTGCTATGAACATTGGGGTGCATATGGCCCTTCTTTTCACTACATCTGTGCTTTGGGGTAAATACCCAGGAGTGCAATTGCTGGGTCATAGGGTAGCTCTATTTTTAAATTTTTGAGGAACCTCCACACTGTTTTCCAAAGTGGCTCTACCAACTTGCATTCCCACCAACAGTGTAAGAGGGTTCCCTTTTCTCCACAACCTCTCCAACATTTGTTGTTTCTTGCCCTGTCCATTTTTGACATTCTAACTGGTGTAAGGTGGTATCTCAGTGTGGTTTTGATTTGGATTTCCCTGATGGCTAAAGATGATGAACACTTTTTCATGTGTCTGTTAGCCATTTGTATGTCTTCTTCAGAGAAGTGTCTGTTCATCTCTTCTGCCCACTTTTTGACTTCATTATTTGTTTTTTGGGTGTTGAGTTTGAGAAGTTCTTTATAGATTTTGGATATCAGCCCTTTGTCTGTAGTGTCATTTGCAAAAATCTTCTCCCATTCTGTGGGTTGCCTCTTTGTTTTGTTGACTGTTTCCTTTGCTGTGCAGAAGCTTTTGATCTTGATGAAGTCCCCAAAGTTCATTTTTGCTTTTGTTTCCCTAGCTTTTGGAGATATATCTTGAAAGAAGTTGCTGTGGCCGATGTCAAAGAGGTTACTGCCTATGTTCTCCTCTAGGATTTTGATGGATTCCTGTCTCACATTGAGGTCTTTCATCCACTTTGAGTTTATCTTAGTGAATGGTGTTAGAGAATGGTCGAGTTTCATTCTTCTGCATGTGGCTGTCCAATTTTCCCAGCACCATTTATTGAAGAGACTGTCTTTTTTCCATCGCATGTTTTTTCCTGCTTTGTCAAAGATTGTTTGACCATAGAGTTGAGGGTCCGTATCTGGGTTCTCTATTCTGTTCCATTTGTCTGTATGTTTGTTTTTGTGCCAGTACCATGCTGTCTTGGTGATCACGGCTTTGTAATATAGCTTGAAATCGGGCAACGTGATGCCCCCAGCTTTGTTTTTCTTTTTCAACATCTCCTTGGCGATTCGGGGTCTTTTCTGATTCCATACAAATTTTAGAATTGTTTGTTCCAGCACTTTGAAAAATGTCATTGGAATTTTGATCGGGATGGCATTGAAGGTATAGATTGCTCTGACTAGCATAGACATTTTAACAATGTTTATTCTTCCGATCCATGAGCATGGAATATTTTTCCATCTTTTTGTGTCTTCTTTCATTTCTTTCATGAGTGTTTTGTAGTTCCTAGAGTATAGATCCTTTACCTCTTTGGTTAGGTTTATTCCGAGATATCATATGGTATTTTGTGCTATTGTAAATGGAATTGTTTCTTTAATTTCTCTTTCTACAGTTGCGTTGTTACTGTATAAGAAAGCAACTGATTTCTGTGCATTGATTTTGTATCCTGCCACATTACTGAATTGCTGGATGAGTTCTAGTAATTTGGGGGAGGAGTCTTTTGGGTTTTCCACATAAAGTGTCATGTCCTCTGCAAAAAGAGAGAGTTTGACTTCTTCTTTGCCAATTTGAATACCTTTTATTTCTTTTTGTTGTCTGGTTGCAGTTGCTAGGACTTCTAGTACTATGTTGAACAACAGTGGTGAGAGTGGGCACCCTTGACGTGTTCCTGATCTTAAGGGAAAGGCTCTCAGCTTTTCCCCATTGAGGATGATATTCGCTCTGGGTTTTTCATAGATGGATTTTATGAGCTTGAGGAATTTTCCCTCTATCCCTATACTCTGGAGAGTTTTAATCAGGAAAGGATGTTGTATTTTGTCAAATGCTTTTTCTGCATCAATTGAGAGGACCATATGGTTCTTCACCCTCCTCTTATTAATGTGTTCTATCACATTGATTGGTTTGCGAATGTTGAACCACCCTTGCATCCCGGGGATAAATCCCACTTGGTCGTGGTGGATGATCCATTGAATGTATTGTTGGATCCTATTAGCTAGGATTTTGTTGAGGATTTTGGAATCCATATTCATCAGGGATATCGGTCTGAAATTCTCCTTTTTTGATGGGGTCTTGCCTGGTTTGGGGATTAAGGTAATGCTGGCCTCATAGAATGAGTCTGGAAGTTTTCCTTCTGTTTCTATTTTTTGAAACAGCTTCAGGAGAATAGGTATTATTTCTTCTTTGAATGTTTGGTAGAATTCCTTAGGGAGTCCATCAGGCCCTGGACTCTTGTTTTTTGGGAGGTTTTTGATCACTGCTTCAATCTCGTTACTGGTTATTGGCCTATTCAGGTTTTTAATTTCTTCCTGTTTCCGTCTTGGCAGCTTATAGGTTTCCAGGAAGGCCTCCATTTCATCCAGATTGCTCAATTTCTTGGCATATAGTTGTTGATAATAATTTCTAATAATTGTTTCTATTGCCTTGGTGTTAGTCGTGATCTCTCCCCTTTCATTCATCATTTTATTAATTTGGGTCCTTTCTCTCTTCTTTTGGAGAAGTCTGGCCAGTGGTTTATCAATCTTATTAATTCTTTCAAAGAACCAACTTCTAGTTTCATTGATGTGATCTACTGTGTTTCTGGTTTCTAATTCATTGATTTCTGCTCTAATTTTAATTATTTCTGTTCTAATGCGTGGCTTAGGCATTGTTTGTTGCTTTTTCTCTAGTTCTTTAAGGTGTAGAGTTAGTTGGTGAATTCGGGATTTTTCTATTTTTTTCAGTGAGGCTTGGATGGCTATGTATTTCCCCCTTAGAACTGCCTTTGCAGTATGCCATAGGTTTTGGACCGATGTGTTTTTGTTCTCATTGATTTCCATGAATTGTTTAAGTTGTTCTTTGATTTCCTGGTTGACCCAAGCATTCTTGAGCAGAGTGGTCTTTAGCTTCCAAGTGTTTGAATTTCTGCCCAATTTTTTCTTGTGATTGAGTTCCAGTTTTAGAGCATTGTGGTCTGAGAATATGCAGGGAATAATCTCAATCTTTTGGTATTGGTTGAGACCTGATTTGTGACTCAGTATGTGGTCTATTCTGGAGAAAGTTCCATGTGCGCTCGAGAAGAATGAGTATTCTGTTGTTTTAGGGTGGAATGTTCTGTAAATATCTATGAGGTCCATCTGATCCGATGTATCATTCAAAGCTCTTGTTTCCTTGTTGATTTTCTGCTTAGATGATCTGTCCATTGCTGAGAGTGGAGTATTGAGGTCTCCTACAATTAACGTATTGTTATCAATGTGACTCTTTATTTTGGTGAACAGTTGGCTTCTGTAGATGGCTGCTCCCATGTTGGGGGTATAGATATTTACAATTGTTAGATCTTCTTGTTGGATAGACACTTTAAGAATGATATAGTGTCCTTCTGTGTCTCTTATTACAGACTTCAGTTTAAAATCTAATTTGTCTGATATAAGAATTGCTACCCCAGGTTTCTTTTGAGGTCCACTGTCTTGGAAGATAGATCTCCATCCCTTCACTTTCCTTCTGGATGTATCTTCAGGTTCAAAATGAGTCTCTTGTAGACAGCATTTGGATGGGTCCTGTCTTTTTATCCAATCTGCAACCCTGTGCCGTTTTATGGGAGTGTTTAGGCCATTCACGTTGAGAGTGATTATTGAAAGATATGAATTAATTGTCATCATGTTGCTTGTGAAGACGTTGTTTTTATAGATTGTCTCTGTAAATTTCTATTGTATATCATTTTTGGGGTCTTTCTCCTTTTATAGGACCCCCCCCCTTTAATATATCTTGCAGGGCCGGCTTAGTGGTCACATATTCTTTCAACTTCTGTCGGTCGTGGAAGCTCTGCATCCCTCCATCCATTCTAAATGAAAGCCTTGCCAGATAAAGTATTCTTGGCTGCATGTTCTTCTCATTTACTACCCTGAATATGTCTTGCCAGGCCTTTCTGTCTTGCCAGGTCTCTGTGGATAGGTCTGACATTATTCTGATGTTCCTCCCTCTGTACGTAAGGAATCTCTTCCCCCTAACTGCCCTTAAGATGGTTTCCTTGGTTCTAAGATTTGCAAGTTTTACTATTACATGCCGGGGTGTTGGCCTGTTTTCCTTGATCTTAGGAGGAGTCCTCTCTGCCTCTAGGACTCGAATGTTTGTTTCATTCCCCAGATTAGGGAAGTTCTCAGCTACGATTTGCTCAAATACATCTTCTAGTCCTCTCTCTCTCTCCACTCCCTCCAGGATTCCAATGATTCTGACATTGGAATGCCTCATGGTGTCACTTATTTCTCTGATTCTATTTTCATGGATTCTGAGTTGTTTTTCCCTGGCCTCCTCTTTTCCCTTTTTATCTATTATACTGTCTTCCAGATCACTTATTCTCTCTTCTGTCTCAGTTACCCTAGCTGTTAGATTATCTAGATTGGATTGGATCTCATTGATAGCATTTTTAAGTTCTGCCAATTCACGTTTTATTTCTGCCCTTAGGGACTCTATGTTGCCATTAATTGATTTCTCCATTCTAGCCATTGTCTTCACAATTGCTAGCCTGAATTCCACCTCTGACATCTTGGTTATGTCTGCATCCATTTGTAACTCTGCAGCATAAGTCATAATCCCCGAGTCTTTTCTGTTTTGGGGGCTCGTCCTTCTAGTCATTCTGTTGATGGGTGTTTGAGGGAAAGTGTAGAGTCAAAATCATTGACCAGAACCCAAGCAAGATGCACCTGTTTTCTTGGGACCTTAGGGTTGCTGGCCTCTTGTTTTCCCAGCCTGTCTTCTGGGGGAGGGGCCTGCCGCGTTCTTACTCAGGCAACCCTGTTTGGGCGGAGTTGCCCTGCGCCCCTGTGGCGGGGGATGGGCTCAGTGGGAATCAGTCTTTGGGGCTTTTGTTCTCTGGGGCCTTTCCCTGGCGGCTTTCCGCGTCTCTTCCACCAGTCAGAGCAGAAGAGACCGTTTCCAACCCTCTGCCTCAGAGCACAGAGACCTCAGTCTGTTCTTCAGTGAGCTCTCCAGGCCACAGTGTCTCCGTTTCTGTCTGTGCTGCTATAAACTGCAGCGTCCTGGGTTGTGTGCCCCTCCGCAGCGTTCCCAGTCCTGCCTCCAGGTCGGGGCACGTCTCTGCCCTTTGTGCTTCTAAAACCGCCAGCCGCTCCCAATTCACGCGTGCGCGACTCCGCCGCTTGGGGTTTCCACCCCCGGGGGTTGCAGTTCACCTGCACGACCCCGGCGCACCGGGTTTCCGTCTCGGAGGCTGCAGTTCGCATGTGCGCGACCCCGGTGGTCTGGTTTTCCACCCCGGGGGCTGCCCTAAAGTTCTTTCCCGACGCTACCGGTCTGCAAGTCTGTGCCCGTCCACAGTGCGCGAGGCTGTCACTCACTGGCGGTGTAAGATCCCCATGTCCAAGCACCCTCCCACCGCCGTTTATCCTCCGATATCTGCCCGCAGGATCCCGGCTCTCCGCTTCATACCTCAAAACCAACTGCCTGCGATATTCTGTTTGTAGAGATCCAGATCTTCTTACATCTCAGGCTGGTTTCGTGGGTGCTCAGAGTGGTCTGGTAGTTATCCAGCTCAATTCCGGGGACCAGTTGAAATAGGGTCCCCTACTCCTCCGCCATCTTTCCCCTCCTCCTGTACAACAACTTTTGATCAAAATTTTGCTTTGCTTTGATTGGGACCAGCATAGATCCTTTTCCTGCTCTTATAATATGGATAAAGATAATGCCATGCTCACTTATCTTAGGTCCAGTGTATATACTTATTTGAAAAACAGTCACATTAACAAAGTGAATCCATTTGAATAATTGGCTTATGCTAATCAAGTGGTACCCCTAAAGTTGGAGGTGGAGTCAATCCCACCAAAATGACATAGGTACTCCACAATCAAGGAAGATTGAAAGGGATATTGGTACCCATCAATCAACAGGGTGATGGGTATTAAGGAGGACACGTGTTGTGATGAGCACTGGGTGTTATATACAACTAATGAATCATTGGACACTACATCAAAAACTAATGATGTACTATATGTTGGATCATTGAATATAATAAAAAAAATTAAAAAATTGTGTGTTAAAAAATGGATATTGGTGAGGTAATCAATAATGTCTTTAGAAATTCCAGGTTATTTTGAAAGACAATCTGAAGCTTCTATCATTCTTCTAAAATTTGTGTTTCTCTGATACTGTGCCTAGATATGCCATTGCTAATTAATTTCAGATTTGTTTGACTAGCTCATAACAATTTACACTCTTTCAAAATTTTTATTTCTAAATTCTTTCAACTTGTGGGTATATTTACACAATTCCTTGTGACATCTGCTGTCTTTGGACTTCATTTATAAAAATCTTTCACAGAAATGTGGACCGGCTTCCTACAGTTATCGTTTCACATTCATGATTTTGAAGTGTCTAACTCTGTAAGAGTAAACAGTAGGATTAGATTAGTACATTAAATGTTCCAGGGCATCAAAGCTCACATTGTATATAGAAACCAACAAGAATCTTCTATAATGAAAGAGTTTTCTGACATTTGTTGAGAGTCACTGTCTTTAAAGGGAGTCTGGAATAACTAGTGAGTCTTAACCTCTGTACCTTCTTGGGAATTAGGGAATTAAGGTAAAGTGAGAATAATTTGATAATAAGTCCATTGGGTACTTGCATGAAGGACTTTGATGTTGTCTTAGTATTTCTCCTGGTACCACTACAGGTAAAAACTATGCAGTGTGTAAGAATGACTCCTTAAATACCACTGAAGGACAAACTTTCCAAACTGTTTTTACTTATTCCACCTTGTGCCTTCTCCAAACTACAAAGGTTTTAAGGGAAGATATGTTTCTTATATATTATCATCTCTTTAATCTTGGCCTTATTTAGCCTTTTCTCAAACTGACCCCACATCTTGCCATTTGCCTTTGAGATCCCATTGCACACAAGTTTTGGGCTTCCTGTCCTCCTTTAAACAGTTATTACACCTCAGAGTCACCCAGAAATCTTCAGAACTCCAAGCACTTTCTATATTTTCCATGTGTTAACTCAACCATACATCTATTAAGAAATTCCAGTTAAGTTCCTCAAGCTGAATATGTATAATGGCATTTGCATGGAGTTGTGGTATAAACTCAATCTGGAAGAAAGAAAGAACTATTCATATCTAAGGTTTTTGGTCACTGGATTAGCACTCTACTTCTAAAGCACATATTTTTAGGGGAAACAGTTATCGCTATCTTTAAGAAAGGGGAAGGTTGTTGATGCTCACAACTATCTCTCCCATTGCTTTGTGATACCATATTGAGTACCTCACATTCCTTGGTTCATTGCACTGGTAAATAAGGGCATCTTCTCACTATGACTGACACTGGTGAAGTTGTCCATTTAAAGACTGACTCAGGCTGGAATTACTGGCCTGGTTGTGATAATTGTGCAGCCCATTCAGAAGTCTCATTGAAAGTATATGTAGCCAGTTGATATGTTTGTGGACTTTGTCATCATGTGTTTCAGTTCCCTACAAGGCTACTTCTCACCATGAAGTTGTGACAGGAAAGTACTATGCAAGACAGCATTGAAATGCTTTTTATTTATCCATGTGCAGAGACTACACAGACCTCTAATACCTCAGATTTGAGGGGAGGGTGAGTAATTCAATGTCTTAAAGTCACAGAGCCATGAGGAAAGGGGCATTAGAGAGCTGTGCTTTACATATATCTTTAGTTTAAATTTGAGAGGAAATGGTTGGCTGTTTCTGACCATAATTTAATGCATGAACAAACCAGGGCTGATTGGTGCCCCATTATTTCATATATATATTTAAGATTTTATTTATTTATTTGACAGAGAGAGAGAGTGGCAGAGGGAGAGGGAGAAGCAGACTCCCCACTGAGCAGGGAGCCCAATGCAGGACTCGATCCCAGGACCCCGGGGATCATGACCTGAGCCAAAGGCAGACATTTAACTGATTGAGCCAACCAGGTGCCCCTTTCAGCTGTATATATTACCTCTTCTTCCATCTTAACTCACATTATGCCATTCCAGTGAGGTTTGGGAAATGGGTTGTGTAGCAGACTGAATTTTGCCCCCCCCAAATTCATATTTTGAGGCCCTAACTCCCAATGTGATGATATTTGGAGATGGGGCTTATAGGAGATAATATGGGTTAGATGAGGTCATGAAAGTGAGGTCCTCATGATAGGATTAGTGCCCTTATATGAAGAGGAGGAGACATCAGAGCTCAATCTCTACCATGTAGGGACACAGTATGAAGGTGGCCATCTGCAAGCCAGGAAGAAAGTTCTCACCAGGAACTGAATTGCCTAGCACCTTGATCTTGAACTTCTAGCCTCTAAAATTGTGAGAAATAAATTTCTGTTGTTTAAGTCATCCAGTCTATGGTATTTTGTTATGGCAGCCCAAGCAGACATAATATAAATTGTGACCTTGGCAATGAGGCTTAAGCAGTTTTCCTTCCAGGTCAGCACTTACATTTTTTCCAGGTCTATATGTCTGTCTTTTATCTTACCCTGTTTCAAAGAGCCAATTTATTTAAATCCTACACTAACCGTTATAACTCCTTGCCAAACTCACTTGATTCTCATTGTTGGAAATACTGGGAAAGAGAGTTTCAGTGTGTTAAAATCTTCTTCCCCTCAATTGTAAGCTATTTCTTGATTTCTATGGAAAGAACCCAGTTGTATTCAATTTCTATCTTCTCAGCAGAGAAAGGCTTTAGCCCCATGAGAATCTAAGCACTGCAGTTTATCTTTAGATGTCCAAATGATTCATTCTACTATGCCCAAATGTTTAAGATGATGAACTTTGTGTGACCACATTTTAATTCTTGGGAATCAGGCCTTCCAGATTCTTCTGTAGAAAATAGAGCATTGCTACTGGGCATTGTATAGAGGTAGGGGCATTCACTTACTTTGGGACACAATCTTTGGCCTAGTAAAACCAACTTCTGGGAGAAACAAACTCAGAAGCACTTGGCAACAGGCCAAGTGAGCCTCCTGTATTTATATTAACAGACTGTGAAGGAGGTCCTGGGGAGGAGTCCAAGATCAATAGGCAGCATCACAGTCTCAGCCTGAGGAGGACCTTCATGGGCCTTGGACTCATAGATCCATCTCAACAGATTTTGGCCATGGTCTCAGACAATCTACATGAAACTGATGGGAGCATATTCAATCAACTCTTAAGGATGCCACTGCCTCTAGCCTTCCTACAAATATTGTTAGTCAGCAACAAGTAGGTGAAGGGGATTGAGGTTTACACAGATAGTATTTCAAGGAACTTAGAAAAGTTCTTATTTCCCTGTGATATTCTGAAGCCACTGGAAAATCTCTTTAAGGGTCACTTCTCCCTTAGATAAGATCTTTGTAATATCCTCCAGTGACTTCTAGGAGGTCATTTTATTTGGCCTGTTAATTGTAAAGCAAATTGTTTAAAATGATAAGTTGCAAATTGATGGGTATGCAAGACTAATGAGTGTAAATGATTGTTAGAAAATATTTTATTGAGCTGATACATTAACTGCTTGTATTGAGATTTCTGATTAAAATATTTCCTTATGCAATAATTGTTTAGTGATTGAAATAACTGAAAAAAATCATAAAATAAGAAATAATTGTTTAAAATAGTTTAAATTGCTTGTTGAAGTACATTCAAAATATTTTAGAGTGCTTGGTTCCCTTTGGAGCTGAATTATAGTTTCTTTCTCTAAATAGTAATAGTTAATGCCCTAGGACTAAACTCTAGACTGTACAGCCTAACCTCCTAGAACTCAAATTTTAATGTGCCTATGAATCATCTGGAGGGGTCTTATTAAAAATGCAGATTCTGATTAAGTAGGTCTCGAGTAGGATCTGAGGTTCTGCATTTCTAACAAGGTCTCAGGTGATGCCCAAACTGCTGGTGCGTGGACTACATTTTGAGTAGCAAGAGGTAGAGTTTCCATTAAATAGCTTCTTGGCCAAATAAAACTAGGGTAGACTGTCTCCTAAAGAGCCTCAGTTGATGAGGCTTTTCTCTAATTAATCTTAAAAGAAGACTTAGTTCTCAGAACTATAAAAGGCTAGAGCTTATTACTTGGCTTTTTCTACCTATTGCACCAACACCTGGGATGTTGTATTGTGTTATTTTATAAACCTCCATGTATTCTTTGAAGGCCTGAGACATAGGTGTGGTGGGTATCTACAAATGAAATTCAGTAAGCTTAAATATATTGTTCTTATGTAAATCAACATCTTAAAGCAGTGGCATTTAAAAATTTTGCCTCATGTACCCACTAGTAATCTGAAATACTAATGCACTCACTTGCATGTTTTACGACAGCATCAAAATGTTTTCATTACAGGGGCACCTGGGTGGCTCAGTCGGTTAAGCATCCGACTCTTGATCTGGCTCAGGTCATAATCTTGGGGTGCTGGGATCGAGCCCCATACAGGGCTCCCCACTCAGCAGGGAGTCTGCTTGTGTCCCTCTCCCTTTGCCCCTTTCCCTGCTCATGCTCTCTCTTTCTCTCTCTCAAATAAATAAATCTTTAAAAAGATGTTTTCGGGCGCCTGGGTGGCTCAGTTGGTTAAGCGACTGCCTTCGGCTCAGGTCATGATCCTGGAGTCCCTGGATCGAGTCCCGCATCGGGCTCCCTGCTCGGCAGGGAGTCTGCTTCTGCCTCTGACCCTCCCCCCTCTCATGTGTTCTCTCTCATTCTCTCTCTCTCAAATAAATAAATAAAATCTTTTAAAAAAAAAAGATGTTTTCATTACAAGTTTGTATACTTAGAAAGGATGTACTTTCCTTTGTATTGTTAATACTAAAATTTTTAAAGGAGGTTATATCACTTTTTAAAATGAATGCAACTAAATAAAAATGTCATACCTATTAGATATCTACCATCATCAATTTTTTAAAAAAATAATGCAGAAAACCTTTATTGGAAATAATTATTTTTTTCAATTTGAATTTCTAGCCTACATTTGTCACAAAAATTTATCCTAATGTAATATGCTTATGCTTGAACATTTTTTTCACTCATACTTCTTTGCAACAAAAACATATACATATTGCAATTGAAAGTTTCCAAAATGCCTCCTCATCACAAAGCACTAACAGGGGAGTGGTCAATAACCATGGGTCTCCAGTCGGCCTGATGCTCGCACCATGTGGAGGTGCAAGCAGTCGAAGCCCCAGCACATCAGGGCGAGCAGTAGCCACAGCAGCCGGCCCCGGAGTTTGCAGATGTGGCCCCAGCCGTGCCAGCGGCAGGGGAGCCCGGTGCTCCAGTGAACCACCCAGGGAATGGCAATGAAGCTAACAGGGATGGACTGACAGCAAAGAGGACTCATCGGGAGGAGACTCACATCTGTGAGAAATGTGCAGAGTTCTTCAGATTCTCTGAGTTCTTAGAACATAAGAAAAATTGCACTAAAAATCCACCTGTCCTCATGAACGATAGCGAGGGGCCAGTGCCTTCAGAAGACTTCTCTGGGGCTGTGCTAAGCCACCGGCCACACAGTCCAAGCAGTAAGGATGGTCGCAGGGAGGATGGCTGCAGCTTGGGGGAGATGAAGGAGAAGCTGGGTGCCGAGTCTGTCATGTACTTGAAGACAGGCCTTGACATCCACGTCCCGGGACATAAGCTCTTTACCCAAAGGCAAAGTGGCCAACACTAGCATCACTCTTCAAGCACTGTGGGGCACCAAGGTGGCAGTGAATCAGTGGAGCACGGATGCTCTGCCAGTTCCCTTGCTCTGCACCAGCAGCATCCCGTTGGTCCTTGAGCAGATACTGTGCCTGCAGCAGCAGTAGCTGCAGCAGATCCAGCTCACCAAGCAGATCCGTATTCAGGTGAACATGCGGGCCTCCCAGCCCTCCACTCCAGTGTGGCGGGAGTGGACACCCTCAAGACCTTGGGCAGCCACATGTCCCAACAGATTTCCGTGGCTGTGGCTTTGCTCAGTCAGAAAGCTGGAAGCCAGGGCCTGTCTCTGGACACCTTGAAGCGAGCCAAGCTACCTCACGCAAACATCCCTTCCACCACCAGCTCCATGTCCCAGGGGCTGGCGTCCTTCACCCTGAAGCCCGGTGGGACAAGGTGTTGTTGAGCATCATGCCCCATCTTCCCAGTGCTTTGCTATCTCAGACCCCAGGCTCTGTGCTCTTCCAGAGCCCTTTCTCCACTGTGGCATTAGACCCATCCAAGAAAGGGAAAGGAAAGCCACCAAATGTGTCTCCAGTGGAGGTCAAACCCAAAGACTAGGGCATCCTCTTCAAGCACAAGTGTAAGTACTGTAGCAAGAGTTTTGGGACTGAAAGCTCCCTGCAGATCCACCTCCCCTCCCATACTGGACAGAGACCTTTCGTGTTCTCTGTCTGTGGCCACTGGTTCACCACCAAGGGCAACTTCAAGGTGCACTTTCATCGACATCCCCAGGGGAAGTTGAAACCCCAGTTCTTTGCCGAGTTCCATGACAAAATGGTGGCAGGCAGTGGCATTCCCTATGCACTCTTTGTACCTGTCCCCATAGATGAATTGGGTCTCTCTTTAGACAGCAAACCTGTCCTTGTAATGGGGACCCCTAATGTAGGGCTACCTCAAAATCTCTCTTTAGGGACTAACCCCAAAGACCTCATGGGCGGAGACCTACAGCCTGGGCTTTCTCCAGAAAGTGAGGATGGATCCCTACTATCTGGGGTAGAGCCAAACCACAATTCCCCAAGGGTTGGTGACTTCCAAGGGAGTAGAACACCCGAGCCAAGGTCAGAGACCCTGAAATGCGGCAGCTGGTGGAGAACATCAACAAGGCCACCACTGACCCCAGCAAATGTCTCATTTGCCACCGGGTCTTAAGCTGCCAAAGCTCCCTCAAAATGCATTATTGCATCCACACCAGGGAGAGACCTTTCCAGTGTAAGATTTATGGTCGAGCCTTCTCCACCAAGGGCAACCTGAAGATGCACCTCGAGGTCCACAGAACCAACACGTCCATAAAGAAGCGGCATTTGTGCCCCATCTGCCAGAAGAAGTTTACCAACCAGGTCTTGCTGCAGCAGCATATCCGGATGCACATGGGCGGCCAGATTTCCAACACGCCTCTGCCTGAGAAATCCCTGTGACTTTACGGGTCCCGAGTCCATGATGGTTGGTGAAAATGGCAGCGCAGGTGCAGTCTGTCACGACAATGTTATCAAAAGCATCGATGTTGACAAGGTCAGCTCCCAGGATGCCCCTAGTAGCTCCTTGAAGGTCCTGGTGCCTCTTCCCAGCATCCACTCGGCATTATCTACTCTATGATGGCTTCCCTAGATACCCCGGGAAAGGTGGGTCCTGCTCCTCTTGTTCTGCAGCAGCAGAACAGCAGAAAAAACGGTTCGTTTTTCCAGGCACTGTTCCCAGCCAATAGCCAGGCAGAAAGCATCAAGTCCAGATCTCCTGATGTTGGTGGCAAAGCAGGCAGCTCTGAGAACAGCCGCACTGAGATGGAAGGTCGTAGCAATTTGCCATCAACATTTATCTGAGCCCAGCCAACCTATGTCAAAGTTTAAGTCCCTGGCACATTTGTTGGACCTGCGACCACGTCCCCAGGCTTGACATCTTTGTTAGTGGCCCAGCCACACCGACAGGCCAAACAACACCGCTGCACACGGTGCGGGAAGAACTTCTCTGCAAGCGTTTTTCAGATTCACGAGTGGACTCATACTGGGGAGAAGCCTTTCATGTGTAATATATGTGGGCGAGCTCTTACCACCAAAGGCAACTTGAAGGTCCACTATATGACGCATGGGGCCAACAATAGCTCGGCTCGCCGTGGGAGGAAGCTGGCCATCAAGAACACTATGGCTCTGTTAGGAACTGATGGGAAGAGAGTCCCCGAGATGTTTTCCAAGGAAATCCTTACCTCTTCGATGAACGTGGAACCCGTTGTGTGGAACTAGTACACCACCATGCTCAATAGAGGTCTGGCCATGACGACTAATGAAATCTCTGTGATCCAGAGTGGTGGTATTCCTACCCTTCCAGTTTCTCTGGGGGCCAGCTCCACTGTGAACACCACCACTATCTCCAAGATGGATGGCTCCCAGTCTGCTATCAGTGCTGAAGTGGAAAAACCAGGTGCTGCTGACAGCATCCCCAAACACCAGTTCCCTCACTTCCTCGAAGAAAACAAGATTGCAGTCAGCTAAGCTCTAGAACAACCCTTGTTGAAGGAAAAATGCAGGCAGAATAACCTCTCTACCTCTCTAGAACTGTACATTTCTTTTTTTTTTCCTTTTTAAAAGAACCCATCTCCTCCTGTTTGTTTTCTTACTGATGCGCAAATGATGTTTGCAGTTGTGATCACAACCTCAGGCAAGTCCTACAGTCAGATGTTGTTACGCTGCTTTGCAAAAAAAATAAAAAAAAAAAAAAAAAAAAAAAATTGAAAAAAGAAAAAAAAACAACAAAAAAGATAATACATACTAAAACAAATACAGACTAGAATTTTTTTCTTTAATTTTGGAAAGAAGTGGGTCTTGCAAAGTAGCTTTGTTACTTGTGACAAACTGTATACATAAAACCTTGTACAACTGAGAGTAACTATTTTTAAAGCCTATCTCCCTATTTCAAGTTGGAACTTACTGAACCACAATGGAAAGACAACAGTTAACCTAATTGGGGGGGGGGTACTATATGCTTCCCTGGTGACTGTATACGGGTACATGGACAAGATCTGGCATCTGTTTAGGGACCTGTTTTTTATGACCCCCAACCCTGCACCCATCCTTTCTTTCTTTTTTCTTTTTTTGAATGTACTTTTATTTTTAAGCTAAGGTTGTAGAATTACAAAATTCCTTCAACCTTGGAACCTTAAGTAGGATGCCCTCAAATGGACTGAGTTTAGTCCTTAGGGAGCCACTGTGCGTTGCTGCTTATTTAAATATAGTTCAGTTGGAGCCCCAAGAGTGCCAATGTACTCCCTATGCTTTCCAGATGCCTCTTTCCTGAACCATCAGGAGAGGTGGGCGCCTGAGCAGGGACCCTCAGGTGACTTAATTTGGTTCACCAGTGCTTACTCGATTGAAGAACTGGGTTTTCATTCTTGAAGAAACTCACCGAAGGGCATGTTTCTCACAGGTTCGCATACTAATTTTTACAAAAACACCCTTGGTGCAGCTTATGCCAAGTTATTATGAAGATTGTTCTTGGGTATTGCATGAAGGCTATGAAGTTGGAACAGACAAGTCATGGGTTTGAAAGCTTTAATTTATCTACTTCATTTATGTTTTATTTTTGTAGCCATAGCGTCTATTTTCCTATTTTATGACCACTGAAGTGTTCTGATGCACTATCTTAAACCTGAGTTGATGTGTGATGGGAGCAGCTGTATCTTTAAAATATTTTCATGATTCTTTTTTTTCCCGTAAAGTCTCCCCGTTTTGTATGTGTAATGATGAAACATGCTCTAATGGTTTAACAAGGAGGGAGAAAGGAAGACCTTAATTTCTGAGTGGAGAAGTCTCCCTCTTTGTGGAAAAGTAGATCAAGACTGTTATCAAAAGTTTGTCTGTGTTATTGCACCTGACTTTAGGATCCCAAAAAAATTTTTTTTTGCCACATTGTGCCTTTCCTCCTGGAATTGTAAGTTGAACACAATGCTAGTACATGTTTACGCTGTGAAGTGGATATGTTACAGAGAACACACCGGAGCCTTTCTCACTGTTAAGCAAATAATGCCCTTGTGAATGTATGGTCTATGGAGAAACCCCTAAATTTTGGATGTGTTCTTTTTTCTTCCCCTCCTCCCAAAAAGCACTAACAGTTAAATTTTTTCTTTTTTTTTTTAAGATTTTATTTATTTATTTGACAGAGAGAGACACAGTGAGAGAGGGAACACAAGCAGGGGGAGTAGGAGAGGAAGAAGCAGGCTTCCCCGCGGAGCAGGGAGCCCAATGCGGGGCTCGATCCCAGGACCCTGATCATGACCTGAGCCAAAGGCAGACGCTTAACGACTGAGCCACCCAGGCGCCCCACAGTTAAATTTTTTCTTATGGATTCAATTATTAAAATTAGTATTGGTATGCAAATGCTTGTAATGGTATAAATATATTATAAATATATGTTTTGAAACATAAAAAATAAAACTTTAGTGGAAATGCATCTTTTCTTCTTTTTTTAAACTTTTTTTTATTTACTTGAGAGAGAGAGAGATAGCAAGAATGGGGTTAGGTGCAGAGGCAGAGGGAGAGAGAGAAGCAGACTCCCCACTGAGCAGGGAGCCTGGTCCATCCCAGGACCTGAGCTGAAGGCAGACGTCCAACACACTGAATCACCCAGGGGCCCCTGGAAATGCATCTTGATGCAGTTTGTGCTTCTTTCCCCTCCCCCCACTATTATGTTCATATGTGCCTTAATGAATATTTATTGCTAGAATGAGAAAGAATTCAGAACCAATACCAGCTCTATTTCTCATTTGTATGGGTGTAAGTGCAGAAAATACTTCTTCGGGCGCCTGGGTGGCTCAGTCATTAAGCGTCTGCCTTCGGCTCAGGTCATGATCCCGGGGTCCTGGGATCGAGTCCCACATCGGGCTCCCTGCTCCGCGGGAAGCCTGCTTCTCCCTCTCCCACTCCCCCTGCTTGTGTTCCTGCTCTCGCTATGTCTCTCTCTGTCAAATAAATAAATAAAATCTTAAAAAAAAAAAAAAGAAAGAAAATACTTCTTCACATAAATATGTAGATGTTACTGGAAGGAATTTTTACATAACAATATCACTCAATTCTCTAAATTCCAAACCATAAACACTTAGTAATGGCACAAAAATACTTAGTAATCTTTCATAAAAATTTCTTTCAAATTGTAAACCACCTGACTTGCAAAAGAATTTGTTACCCACTCATTAGAGTCAATCACTTTCTCAACACTAATGAAGTATTTTAAAAATAAGCTCCTTTATTTTAGAATAGTTTTAGATTTCCAGAAAATTGCAAAGATTATACAGAGAATTCCCATGCATCCAATTCCCCCTCTAATTAACATTTTACATCAGTATGGTATATTTGTCACAATTAAAAAACAAATATTGATACATTATTTTTAACCAAATCCATACTTTATTCACATTTTTTCAGTTTTTACCCAATGTCCTTTCTCTGTTTCAGGATCCCATCCAGGATGCCACATTTCATTTAGTTGCCTAAGCCTCCTCTTGGCTGTGACATTTTCTTAGACTTTCTTTCTTTTGATGATCTTGAAAGTTTTGAGGAGTACTTGTTGGATATTTTGTAGAATGTCCCAAAATTGTGATTTGTCTGATGTTTTCTTAATGATTAAATCTTGGGCCATGGATTTTCAGTAGCAAGAATATAAAGGTAAATTTCTATTCTCATCACATCATATCAAGGGTACATACTATCTAGAAGACTTATCACTGTTGATGTTAACCTTCATTACCTAGCGGAAGTAGTGTTCATCCAGTTACTCGACTGTGCAGTTAAACTTTTTCTCCCCATACTCTTTAAAGGAAGTCACTATCTATAGTCTGTAGTTAAGGAGTGGAAGTTGTGGTCCACCTCTTTCATCTACAGACATTATTTGGACTTTTTAAAAAGATTATTTATTTATTTATTTGAGAGAGACAGAGAGTGAGCATGAGCAGTGGGGAGGAGCAGAGGGAGAGGGGAAAGCAGACTCCTCGCAGGGAGCCCAATGTGGGGCTCGATCCCAGGACCCCAAGATCACAACCCCAGCTGAAGGCAGACTCAACCAAATGAGCCACCCAGGCGCCCCTGTATTATTAAGATATATACATTGTTTTGAGTTCTTTTGCATGGGAGATTTGTCTGTTCTTCCTTATTTATTTATTCATTCATTTATTTAATCATTTATTTATTTAATCATTTGTTTATATCAGTATAGGTTCATGGATATTTATTTTATACTTTGGGAAAATCCAATACTGTGTTATTTATTTTGTTGCTCTAATAGTTCTAGCTTTGGCCATCAAGAGTTCTTCAGTTAGCTCCTATGTTTTGTTAACATACCCCATCACTTTGGATTTTGTTTCTGAGCAACTCTTTACTTTCTGGCACTATAAGATGCTCCAGGCTTATCTTATATATTTTATGCCTTAATCCTGGTATCAGAAATTCCTCAAAGGGGCCCTGGTTCCTTTTATTGAAAAAGAACATTAGAAATGAGATCTGGGTAATAGATGTGCTCATTGCTGCTAGAGTGTCATTTCTTCTAGGCTCTCTCAGCTGACAGAGAAGGAAGACGTATGTGTGTATACTAATTTGTGATTATATACACATAGCTATAAAAATATCTATATATAACCTCCTGTACTTATATTAAGCTAAACATGAACTCATACCAGTGCCTTCAAATCAAAACAATTACCATGTGGATTAGTCTACCCTTGCTTGTCTGTAACTTCTCACTCTAAATGTGAGAAATTTGGCTCCCAACATCCACCTAATCATTTCTGAATTACTCAATTCTAATACACGTATATATCAATTTCAGATTTGCTAAGCCTAAACCTTTGTAGGAAATTACTTTATCAAACCAGAATACAGTATAGTTCCATCTGCCTTTAGTGTTGCAGGTTCTACTTATCTCAAAAGTTAATTAGGTGAGCAACTTTTCTCCTCATCACCTTCAGTGTATTATTTAATACATTTGTAAACACAGTTTGATTTTTGTGTTACAGTCTACATAACATCCTGGTATCCTTTACATTCTAAATTATTCTTTTTAAATTTGTATACGGTTTACTTTTGATACTCTATAAAGTTCGGTGGATTTTGACAAATACATATATCATATATCCACCTATATTAGTCTACTTGGGCATCCATAACAAAACATCATATATTGGGAATGCCTGGGTGGTTCAGTTGGTTAAGCATCTGCCTTTGGCTCAGGTCCTGATTCCAGGGTCCTGGGATCAAGCCCTTCATTGGGGCTCCCTGCTCAGTGGGGAGTCTGCTTCTCCCTCTCCCTCTGCCCCGCCCCCGCTCATGCTCTCTCTCTCAAATAAGTGAATAAAATCTTTTAAAAAAACATCATATATAGGGTGGCTAAAACAACAGAAATCTATTTTCTCATAGTTCTAGAGGCTAAAAGCCTCAAATCAAAATACTGTTAGGGTTAGTTTTTGGTGATACCTCTCTTCCTTCTTATTATGTTCTCACATGGCCTTTTCTCTGTGCACTCTTGAAGAAGGAGAGAGAGAGAGAACAAATGAGAGTAAGAACAAGAGCAAGAGTGAGAGAGAGCAAGAGAGAGAGAGAAAGAATGAAAGCTTTTGGTGTCTCTTCTTCTTAGAACATCAGTCTTATTGGATTAGGGTCCCACCCTTATGACCTCATTTAACCTTAATTACCTCCTTATAGGTCCTGTCTCCAAAGTAGTCACATTGGGGGTTAGGACTTCAACATATGAATTTTGAGCAGGACAAAATTCAGCCCATAACACCATTATTATGGTATCACACAGGATGGTTTCATTATCCTAAAAACTGCCCTTCTGTTCACCTATACAACAACACCCCTTCTCAAACCACTCTTCTGTTTATCCACTGTAATAGTTAATTTTATGTGTCAACTTCCTGGGCTATGGTACCCAATTATTTTGTCAAACAGGAGTCCAGATTTTGATGTGAAGGAATTTTAACAATGTGATTACATTTAAGTCCATAGAAAAACTGAGAACATTTCCCCTAAGGTCACAAAAAGGACGAGGATGTCCACTCTCACCACTTTTATTCAACATAGTACTGGAAGTCCTAGCCACCAAAATCACACAACAAAAAGAAATAAAAGGCATCCAAATCAGTAAGGAAGAAGTCAAACATTCACTATTTGCAGATGCCATGATACTCTATATAAAAAACCCTAAAGACCCTGCAAAAAATAGCTAGAACTGATATATGTATTCAGTAAAGTTGGAGGATACAAAATCAATATGCAGAAATCTGTTACATTTCTACACACCAGTAATGAAGTGACAGAAAGAGAACTTAAGGAATTAATCTCATTTATAATTGCACCAAAAACAATAAGTTATCTAGGAATAAACCTAATCAAAGAGGTGAAAAATCTGTACTCCGAAAACCATTAAAACACTGTTGAAGGAAATTGAGGATAACACAAAGAAATGGAAAGACATTCCATGCTCATGGATTGGAATAAGAAATATTGCTTTTTTTTAAATTTTATTATGTTATGTTAGTCACCATACAATACATCATTGGTTTTTGATGTAGTGATCAACGATCCATTGTTATCGTATAACACCCAGTGCTCCATGCAGTACCTGCCCTCCTTAATACCCATCACGGGGCTAACCAATCCCCCCTCCCCTCTAAAACCCTGTTTGTTTCTCAGGTCCATAGTCTTTCATGGTTCATCTCTCCCTCCAAATCCCCCACCCTCATTTTTCCCTTCCTTCCTAATGTCCTCCATGTTATTCCTTATGTTCCACAAATAAGGGAAATCATATGATAATTGACTTTCTCTGCTTGACTTATTTCACTTAGCATAATCTCCTCCAGTCCCATCCATGTTGATGTAAAAGTTGGGTGTTCATCTTTTCTGAAGGCTAAGTAATATTCCATTGTATATATGGACCACATCTTCTTTATCCATTCATCTGTTGAAGGGCATCTCATCTCTTTCCACAGTTTGGCTACTGTGGACATTGCTGCTATGAACATTGGGGTGCATATGGCCCTTCTTTTCACTACATCTGTGTCTTTGGGGTAAATACCCAAGAGTGCAATTGCTGGGTCATAGGGTAGCTCTATTTTTAAATTTTTGAGGCACCTCCACACTGTTTTCCAAAGTGGCTCTACCAACTTGCATTCCCACCAACAGTGTAAGAGGGTTCCCCTTTCTCCACAACCTCTCCAACATTTGTTGTTTCTTGCCCTGTCCATTTTTGCCATTCTAACTGGTGTAAGGTGGTATCTCAGTGTGGTTTTGATTTGGATTTCCCTGATGGCTAAAGATGATGAACACTTTTTCATGTGTCTGTTAGCCATTTGTATGTCTTCTTCAGAGAAGTGTCTGTTCATCTCTTCTGCCCACTTTTTGACTTGATTATTTGTTTTTTGGGTGTTGAGTTTGAGAAGTTCTTTATGGATCTTGGATACCAGCCCTTTATCTGTAGTGTCATTTGCAAATATCTTCTCCCATTCTGTGGGTTGCCTCTTTGTTTTGTTGACTGTTTCCTTTGCTGTGCAGAAGCTTTTGATCTTGTTGAAGTCCCAAAAGATCATTCTTGCTTTTGTTTCACTACCTTTTGGAGATGTATCTTGAAAGAAGTTGCTGTGGCCGATGTCAAAGAGGTTACTGCTTATGTTCTCCTCTAGGATTTGGATGGATTCCTGTCTCACAATGAGGTCTTTCATCCACTTTGAGTTTATCTTTGTGAATGGTGTTAGAGAATGGTCGACTTTCATTCATCTGCATGTGGCTGTCCAATTTTCCCAGCACCATTTATTGAAGAGACTGTCTTTTTTCCATCGCATGTTTTTTCCTGCTTTGTCAAAGATTATTTGACCATAGAGTTGAGGGTCCATATCTGGGTTCTCTATTCTGTTCCATTTGTCTATATGTCTGTTTTTGTTCAAGTACCATGCTGTCTTGGTGATCACTGATTTGTAATATAGCTTGAAATCAGGCAACATGATGCCCCCAGCTTTGTTTTTCTTTTTCAACATCTCCTTGGCGATTCGGGGTCTTTTCTGATTCCATACAAATTTTAAGATTGTTCCAGCACGTTGAAAAATGTCATTGGAATTTTGATCGGGATGGCATTGAAGGTAGAGATTGCTCTGGGTAGCATAGACATTTTAACAATGTTTATTCTTCCGATCCATGAGCATGGAATATTTTTCCATCTTTTTGTGTCTTCTTCCATTTCTTTCATGAGTGTTTTGTAGTTCCTAGAGTATAGATCCTTTAACTCTTTGGTTAGGTTTATTCCAAGGTATCATATGGTATTTGGTGCTATTGTAAATGGAATCGTTTCTTTAATTTCTCTTTCTACAGTTGCGTTGTTAGTGTATAAGAAAGCAACTGATTTCTGTGCATTGATTTTGTATCCTGCCACATTACTGAATTGCTGGATGAGTTCTAGTAATTTGGGGGTGGAGTCTTTTGGGTTGTCCACATAAAGTGTCATGTCGTCTGCAAAAAGAGAGAGTTTGACTTCTTCTTTTCCAATTTGAATACCTTTTATTTCTTTTTGTTGTCTGATTGCAGTTGCTAGGACTTCTAGTACTATGTTGAACAACAGTGGTGAGAGTGGGCACCCTTGGAAGGCAGCTATGCTCACCACTATACCACCAGCGCAGAGAGTGGGCACCCTTGACGTGTTCCTGATCTTAAAGGAAAGGCTCTCAGCTTTTCCCCATTGAGGATGATATTCGCTGTGGGTTTTTCATACATGCATTTTATGAACTTGAGGAATGTTCCCTCTATCCCTATACTCTGAAGAGTTTTAATCAGGAAAGGATGTATTTTGTCAAATGCTTTTTCTGCATCAATTGAGAGGACCATATGGTTCTTCACCCTCCTCTTATTAATGTGTTCTATCACACTGATTGATTTGCGAATGTTGAACCACCCTTGCATCCCGGGGATAAATCCCACTTGGTCGTGGTGGATGATCCTTTTAATGTATTGTTGGATCCTGTTAGTAAGGATTTTGTTGAGGATTTTGGAATCCATAATCATCAGGGATATTGGTCTGAAATTCTCCTTTTTGATGGGGTCTTTGCCTGGTTTGGGGATTAAGGTAATGCTGGCCTCATAGAATGAGTCTGGAAGCTTTCCTTCTGTTTCTATTTTTTGAAACAGCTTCAGTAGAATAGATATTATTTCTTCTTTGAATGTTTGGTAGAATTCCCCAGGGAATCCATCAGGCCCTGGACTCTTGTTTTTTGGGAGGTTTTTGATCACTGCTTCAATCTCGTTACTGGTTATTGGCCTATTCAGGTTTTTAATTTCTTCCTGTTTCCGTCTTGGCAGCTTATAGGTTTCCAGGAAGGCCTCCATTTCATCCAGATTGCTCAATTTCTTGGCATATAGTTGTTGATAATAATTTCTAATAATTGTTTCTATTGCCTTGGTGTTAGTCGTGATCTCTCCCCTTTCATTCATCATTTTATTAATTTGGGTCCTTTCTCTCTTCTTTTGGAGAAGTCTGGCCAGTGGTTTATCAATCTTATTAATTCTTTCAAAGAACCAACTTCTAGTTTCATTGATGTGATCTACTGTGTTTCTGGTTTCTAATTCATTGATTTCTGCTCTAATTTTAATTATTTCTGTTCTAATGCGTGGCTTAGGCATTGTTTGTTGCTTTTTCTCTAGTTCTTTAAGGTGTAGAGTTAGTTGGTGAATTCGGGATTTTTCTATTTTTTTCAGTGAGGCTTGGATGGCTATGTATTTCCCCCTTAGAACTGCCTTTGCAGTATGCCATAGGTTTTGGACCGATGTGTTTTTGTTCTCATTGATTTCCATGAATTGTTTAAGTTGTTCTTTGATTTCCTGGTTGACCCAAGCATTCTTGAGCAGAGTGGTCTTTAGCTTCCAAGTGTTTGAATTTCTGCCCAATTTTTTCTTGTGATTGAGTTCCAGTTTTAGAGCATTGTGGTCTGAGAATATGCAGGGAATAATCTCAATCTTTTGGTATTGGTTGAGACCTGATTTGTGACTCAGTATGTGGTCTATTCTGGAGAAAGTTCCATGTGCGCTCGAGAAGAATGAGTATTCTGTTGTTTTAGGGTGGAATGTTCTGTAAATATCTATGAGGTCCATCTGATCCGATGTATCATTCAAAGCTCTTGTTTCCTTGTTGATTTTCTGCTTAGATGATCTGTCCATTGCTGAGAGTGGAGTATTGAGGTCTCCTACAATTAACGTATTGTTATCAATGTGACTCTTTATTTTGGTGAACAGTTGGCTTCTGTAGATGGCTGCTCCCATGTTGGGGGCATAGATATTTACATTTGTTAGATCTTCTTGTTGGATAGACCCTTTAAGAATGATATCGTGTCGGGGCGCCTGGGTGTCTCAGTCGTTAAGCGTCTGCCTTCAGCTCAGGTCATGATCCCGGAGTCCTGGGATCGAGCCCCGCATCGGGCTCCCCGCTCCGTGGGAAGCCTGCTTCTCCCTCTCCCACTCCCCTTGCTTGTGTTCCCTCTCTGACTGTCTTTCTCTCTGTCAAATAAATAAAATCTTAAAAAAAAAAAAGAATGATATAGTGTCCTTCTGTGTCTCTTATTACAAAGTTTAGTTTAAATTCTAATTTGTCTGATATAAGAATTGTTACCCCAGCTTTCTTTTGAGGTCCGCTGGCATGGAAGATGGATCTCCATCCCTTCCCTTTCAGTCTGGATGTATCCTTAGGTTCAAAATGAGTCTCTTGTAGACAGCATTTGGATGGGTCCTGTCTGTTTATCCAATCTGCAACCCTGTGCCGTTTTATGGGAGCATTTAGGCCATTCACGTTGAGAGTGATTATTGAAAGATATGAATTAATTGTCATCATGTTGCCTGTGAAGACGTTGTTTTTATAGATTGTCCCTGTAAATTTCTGTTGTAGATCACTCTTGGGGTCTTTCTCCTTTTATAGAACCCCCTTAATATTTCTTGCAGGGCCGGCTTAGTGGTCACATATTCTTTCATCTTCTGCCGGTCGTGGAAGCTCTGCATCTCTCCATCCATTCTAAATGACAGCCTTGCCGGATAAAGTATTCTTGGCTGCATGTTCTTCTCATTTAGTACCCTGAATATGTCTTGCCAGGCCTTTCTGGCTTGCCAGGTCTCTGTGGATAGGTCTGATGTTATTCTGATGTTCCTCCCTCTGTACGTAAGGACTCTCTTCCCCCTAACTGCCCTTAAGATGGTTTCCTTGGTTCTAAGATTTGCAAGTTTTACTATTACATGCCGGGGTGTTGGTCTGTTTTCCTTGATATTATGAGGGGTCCTCTCTGCCTCTAGGACTCGAATGTTTGTTTCATTCCCCAGATTAGGGAAGTTCTCAGCTACGATTTGCTCAAATACATCTTCTAGTCCTCTCTCTCTCTCCACTCCCTCCAGGATTCCAATGATTCTGACATTGGAATGCCTCATGGTGTCACTTATTTCTCTGATTCTATTTTCATGGATTCTGATTTGTTTTTCCGTGACCTCCTCTTTTCCCTTTTTATCTATTATATTGTCTTCCAGGTCGCTTATTCTCTCTTCTGTCTCAGTTACCCTAGCTGTTAGATTATCTAGATTGGATTGGATCTCATTGATAGCATTTTTAAGATCTGCCAATTCACCTTTCATTTCTGCCCTTAGAGAGTCTATGTTGCCATTAATTGATTTCTCCATTCTAGCCATTGTCTTCACAATTGCTATCTTGAATTCCATCTCCGACATCTTGGTTATATCTGCATCCATTTGTAAATCTGCAGCATAAGTTATAATCCCCGAGTCTTTTCTGTTTTGGGGGCTCCTCCTCTTAGTCATTCTGTTGATGGGTGTTTGAAGGACTGTATAGAGTCGAAATTATTGACCAGAACCCAAGCAAGATGCACCTGTTTTCTTGGGACCTTAGGGTTGCTGGCCTCTTGTTTTCCCAGCCTGTCTTCTGTGGGAGGGGCCTGCCGCGCTGTTACTCAGGCAACCCTGTTTGGGTGGAGTTGCCCTGCGCCCCTGTGGCGGGGGATGGGCTCAGTGGGAATCAGTATTTGGGGCTTTTGTTCTCTGGGGCCTTTCCCTGGCGGCTTTCAGGGTGTCTTCCGCGAGTCAGAGCAGAAGAGACCATTTCCAACCCTCTGCCTCAGAGCAGAAAGACCTCAGTCTGTTCTTCAGTGAGGTCTCCAGGCCACATTGTCTCCGTTTCTGTCCGTGCTGCTATAAACTGCAGCGTCCTGGGTTGTGCGCCCCTCTGCAGTGCTCCTAGTCCTGCCTCCAGGTTGGGGCATGTCTCTGCCCTTTGTGCTTCTAAAACTGCCGGCCGCTCCCAGTTCACACGTGCGCGCGACTCTGCTGCTCGGGGTTTCCACCCCGGGGGTTGCAGTTCACCGGCGGTACCCCGGCGCACCGGGTTTCCATCTCAGAGGCTGCAGTTCACCTGCGTGTGACCCTCACTCCGCGTTCCTGTCCAGGGGGCTGCGGTTCACGTGCGGGCGAAGCTGCCGGTGTCGTTTTCCACCCCGGGGGCTGCCCTAAAGTCCTTTCCCGACGCTACCGGTCTGCGAGTCTGTGCCCCGTCCAGAGTGCGCGAGGCTGTCACTCACCAGCAGTGTAGGATCCCCACATCCAGGCTCCCTCCCGCTGCCGTTTATCCTCCGATATCTGCCCACCAAATCACGGCTCTCCGCTTCGTACCTCAAAACCAACTGCCTGCGATATTCTGTTTGTAGAGATCCAGATCTTCTTACATCTCAGGCTGGTTTCGTGGGTGCTCAGAGTGGTCTGGTAGATATCCAGCTCAATTCTGGGGACCAGTTGAAATAGGGTCCCCTACTCCTCTGCCATACTTCCCCTCTCAGAAATATTGCTTTTTTAAGAACAAATATTATTAAAATGCCTATACTACCTAAAGCAATCTCCACATTTAATGCAATCCCTATCAAAATGCCAATAGTATTTTTCACAAAGATAAAACAAATAATCCTAAAATTTGTATGGAAACATAGAAAACCATGAATAGCCAATGAAATCTTTTTTTTTTTTTTTTTTGGTAGCCCATTTCCATTTTATTTTATTTATTTTTTAAAAATTTTATTTTATTATGTTATGTTAGTCACAGTACAAAACATCATTAGTTTTTGATGTAGTGATCCATGATTCATTGTTCTCATGTAACACCCAGTGCTCCATGCAGTACATGCCCTCCTTAATACCCTTCACCAGGCTAACCTATGCCCCTACCCCCCTCCCTCTAAAACCCTCAGTTGGTTTCTCAGGGTCCATTATCTCGCATAGTTCATCACTTCCTCTGATTTCTCCCACCTTCATTTTTCCATTCCTTCTCCTAATGTCCTCCATGTTATTCCTTATGTTTCACAAATAAGTGAAACCATATGATAATTGACTTTCTCTGCTTGACTTATTTCACTTAGCATGATTTCCTCCAGTCCCATCCATGTTGATGTAAAAGTTGGGTATTCATCTTTTCTGATGGCTGAGTAATATTCCACTCTGTGTATGGACCACATCTTTATCCATTCATCTGTTGAAGGGCATCTCGGCTCTTTCCACAGTTTAGTCATTGCGGGCATTGCTGTTATGAACATTGGGGTGCATATGGCCCTTCTTGTCACTACATCTGTGTCTTTGGGTTAAATACCCAGTAGTGCAATTGCTGGGTCATAGGTTAGCTCTATTTTTCATTTTTTGAGGAACCACCACACTGTTTTCCAAAGTGGCTCTACCAACTTGCATTCTCACCAACATTGTAAGAGGGTTCCCCTTCTCCACAACCTCTCCACATTTGTTGTTTCTTGCTCTGTCCATTTTTGCCATCCTAACTGGTGTAAGGTGGTATCTTGATGTGGTTTTGATTTGAAATTCCCTGATGGCTACTGATGATGAATATTTTTTCATGTGTCTGTTAGCCATTTGTTTGTCTTCTTTGGAAAAGTGTTTGTTCATGTCTTCTGCCCATTTTTTGACTTGATTATTTGTTTTTTGGGTGTTGAGTTTGAGAAGTTCTTTATAGATCTTGGATACCAGCTCTTTATCTGTAGTGTCATTTGCAAATATCTTCTCCCATTCTGTGGGTTGCCTCTCTGTTTTGTTGACTGTTTCCTTTGCTGTGCAGAAGTTTTTGATCTTGATGAAGTCCCAAAAGTTCATTTTTGCTTTTGTTTCACTAGGCTTTGGAGATGAATCTTGAAAGAAGTTGCCGTGGCCGATGTCAAAGATGTTACTGCCTGTGTTCTCTTCTAGAATTTTGACTGATTCCTGTCTCACATTGAAGTCTTTCATTCTTTTTGAGTTTATCTTTGTGTATTGTGTTAGAGAATGGTTGAGTTTCATTCTTCTGCATGTGGCTGTTCAATTTCCCTAGCACCATTTATTGAAGAGACTGTCTTTTTTCCATTGCATGTTTTTTCCTGCTTTGTCAAAGATTATTTGACCATAGAGTTGAACGTCCATTTCTGGGCTCTCTATTCTGTTTCATTGGTCTATATGTCTGTTTTTGTGCCAGTACCATGCTGTCTTGGTGATCATAGCTTTGTAATATAGCTTGAAATTGGGCAAAGTGATGTTCCCAGCTTTGTTTTTCTTTTTCAACATTTCCTTGGTGTTTCGGGGTCTTTTCTGATTCCATACAAATTTTAAGATTGTTTGTTCCAGCACTTTGAAAAATGTCATTGGTATTTTGATTGGGATGGGTTTGAAGGTATAGACTGCTCTGGGTAGCATAGACATTTTAACAACGTTTATTCTTTCAATCCATTATCATGGAATCTTTTTCCATCTTTTTGTGTCTTCTTCCATTTCTTTCATGAGTGTTCTGTAGTTCCTAGAGTATAGATCCTTTACTTCTTTGGTGAGGTGTATTCTGAGGTATCTTACGGTTTTGTTTTTATTGTAAATGGAATCTTTTCTCTATTTCTCTTTCTACAGTTGCATTGCTAGTGTATAAGAAAGCAACTGATTTCTGTCATTGATTTTGTATCCTGCCACATTACTGAATTGCTATATGATTTCTAGTAATTCAGGGGTGGAGTCTTTTGGATTTTCCACATAAAGTTTCATGTCATCTGAGAAGAGAGAGAGTTTGACTTCTTCTTTGCCATTTGAATATGTTTTATTTCTTTTTGTTGTCTGATTGCTGTTGCTAGGACTTCTAGTACTATGTTGAACAATAGTGGCGAGATTGGGCACCCTTGATGTGTTCCTGATCTTAAGTGAAATGCTTTCCGCTTTTCCCCATTGAAGATGATTTTTGCTGTGGGTTTTTCATAGATAGATTTTATGAACTTGAGGAATGTTCCCTCTATCCCTATACTCTGAAGAGTTTTAATCAGGAAAGGATGTTGTATTTTGTCAAATGCTTTTTCTGCATCAATTGAGAAGATCATATGGTTCTTCACCCTCCTCTTATTAATGTGTTCTATCACATTGATTGATTTGCGAATGTTGAACCACACTTGCATCCCAGGGATAAATCCCACTTTGTCGTGGTGGATGATCTTTTTAATGTATTGTTGGATCCTATTAGCTAGGATTTTGTTGAGGATTTTGGAATCCATATTCATCAGGAATATCGGTCTGAAATTCTCCTTTTTGTTGGGGTTGCCTGGTTTGGGGAATTAAGGTAATGCTGGCCTCATAAAATGAGTCTGGAAGCTTTCCTTCTGTTTTTATTTTTTGAAACAGCGTCAGTAGAATAGGTATAATTTCTTCTTTGAATGTTTGGTAGAATTCCCAAGGGAACCCATCAGGCCCTGGCCTCTTGTTTTTTGGTAGGTTTTTGATCACTGCTTCAATCTCGTTACTGGTTATTGGTCTATACAACTTGTCAATTTTTTCCTGTTTCAGTCTTGGTAGTTTATAGGTCTCCAGGAAGGCATCCATTTCATCTAGGTCGCTCATTTCATTGGCATATAGTTGTTGATAATAATTTCTAATTATTGTTTCTATTTCCTTGGTGTTATTCGTGATCTCTCCCCTTGCATTCATAATTTTATTAATTTGGGTCCTTTCTCTTTTCTTTTGGATAAGTCTGGCCAGTGGTTTATCGATCTTATTAATCTTTCAAGGAACCAACTTCTAGTTTTGTTGATCTGATCTACTGTGTTTCTGGTTTCTAATTCATTGATTTCTGCTCTAATCTTTATTATTTCTCTTCTAATGCGTGGCTTAGGCATCGTTTGTTGCTTTTTCTCTAGTTCTTTAAGGTGTACAGTTAGCTGGTGAATTCGGGATTTATTTGTTTTTTTTTTGAGTGAGGCTTGAATGGCTATGTATTTCCCCCTTAGGACCGCCTTTGCAGTATCCCATAGGGTTTGGACCGATGTGTTTTCGTTCTCATTGGTTTTCATGAATTGTTTAAGTTGTTCTTTGATTTCCTGGTTGGCCCAAAAATTCTTGAGCAGAGCGGTCTTTAGCTTCCAAATGTTTGAATTTCTTCCAAATTTTTTCTTTTGATTGAGTTCCAGTTTTAAAGCATTATGGTCTGAGAATATGCAAGGAGTAATCTCAATCCTTGTTATCAGTTGAGACCTGATGTTTGACCCAGTATGTGGTCTATTCTAGAGAAAGTTCCATGTGCCCTCGAGAATGAGTATTCTGGTTTTTTTAGGGTGGAACATTCTGTGTATATCTATGAGGTCCATCTGGTCCAGTTTGTCATTCAAAGCTCTTGCTTCTTTGTTGATTTTCTACTTAGATGATCTGTCTATTCCTGAAGGTGAGGTAATGAGGTCTCCTACAATTAACATATTGTTATCAATATGACTCTTTATTTTGGTTAACAGTTGGCTTATGTAGATTGCTGCCCCCATGTTGGGGGCATAGATATTTACAATTCATAGATCTTGTTGGATAGACTCTTTAAGAATGATATATTGTCCTTCTGTTTCTCTAATTACAATATTTAGTTTAAAATCTAATTTTTCTGATATAAAAATTGCTACCCCAGCTTTCTTTTGAGGTCCATTGGCATGGAAGATCGATCTCTATCCCTTCACTTTTAGTCTGGATGTATCTTCAGTTTCAAAATGAGTCTCTTGTAGACAGCATATGGATGGGTCCTGTCTTTTTATCCAATCTGCAACCCTGTGCCATTTTATGAGAGCATTTAGGTCTTTCAGGTTCAGAACGATTATTGAAAGATATGAATTTATTGTCATCATGTTGCCTTTGAAGACCTTGTTTTTATAGATTATACCTGTACATCTCTGTTCTATATCACTGTTGGGGTTTTTCTCCTTGTATAGAACTACCCTTAATATTTCATGCAGGGCCAGCTTAGTGGTCACATATTCTTTCAGTTTCTGCCTGTCGTGTAAGCTCTGCATCTCTCCATCCATTCTAAATGAAAGCCTTGCCAGATAAAGTATTCTTGGCTTCATGTTCTTCTTGTTTAGTACCCTGAACGTGTCTTGCCAGTCCTTTATGGCTTGCCAGGTCTCTGTGGATAAGTGTGACATTATTTTGATGTTCCTCCCTCTGTACATAAGGAATCTCTTTCCCCTAACTGCCCTTAAGATGGTTTCCTTGGTTCCAAGACTTGTGAATTTTACTATTACATGCCGGGGTGTTGGCCTGTTTTCCTTGATTTTAGGAAGGGTCCTCTCTTCCTCTAGGACATTAATATTTATTTCATTCCCCAGATTACTGAAGTTCTCAGCCACGATTTACTCAAATATATCCTCTAGTTCTCTATCTCTCTCCATCCCCTCAGGGATCCCAATAATTCTGACACTGGGACGTTTCATGGTGTCACTTATTTCTCTGATTCTATTTTCATGGATTCTGCCTTGTTTTTCCCTAACCTCCTCTTTTCCTTCCATGTCTATTAATTGCTCTTCTAAATCACTAATTCCTTCTTCTACCTCGCTTACCCTAGATGTTAGATTATCTAGATTAGATTGAATCTCACTGATAGCATTTTTAAGATCTGCCAATTCAGCTTTCATTCCTGCCCTTAGAGACTCTATGTTGCCATTGATCAATTTCTCCATTGTAGCTATCATCCTCACAATTGCTAGCCTGAATTCCATCTCTGACATCTTGGTCACAGTCTGAGTCTTTCCTATTTTGGTTGTTCCTTCTCCTAGGCATTCTGTTGAGGGGTGGTTGAGGGAATGTACAGAATCCAAATTATTGACCACAACCCAAGCAAGATGCACCTATTTTATAGGATCCTTAGGGTTGCTGGCCTCTTGTTTTCCCAGCCTGTTTTTTGGGGGAGGGTCATGCTGCACTGTTACTCAGAGAACCCTGTTTGGGCAGAGTTGCCCTGCCCTCTGTGGTGGGGGATGGGCTCAAGGATAACCGTTTTTGGGGGGCTTTTGTTCTTTGGCGGCTTTTCCTGGTGGCTTTCCGTGTCTCTTCCAAGAGTCAGAGCAGAAGAGATCATTTCCAACCCTCTACCTCAGAGCAGAGAGATGGCAGTCTGTTCTTCAGTGAGCTCTCCAAGCCATACTATCCCTGTTTCTGTCTATGCAGCTAAAAACTGCAGCGTCCTTTGTTGTGCACCCCTCAGCAGTGCTCTCAGTCCTGGCTCCCTGGTTGGGGCACTTCTCTGCCCTTTGTGCTTCTAAAAATGCCAGCAGCCCCAAGTTTGCAGGCGCAGCCCTGCTGCTCCTGTTTCCTCCTGGGGGGCTGCCCTAACGTCCTTTCCCCCCACTACTGTTCTGCAAGTTTGTTCCTGGTCCCCAGCACAGGAAGCTATTGCTCATGGGTTGTGTAGGATCCCAATGGCTCGGCTCTGTCCACCTGCCCTTTATCCTCTGATATCTGCCTGGGGAATCACGTCTCCCCACTTTGTACCTCGAAACCAACCACCTGTGATATTCTGTTTGTAGAAACCCTGATCTATCTTCTTACATCTCAGGCTGATTTTGTGTGTGTTCAGTGTGGTCTGGTAGATATCCAGCTCAATCCTGGGCATGGGTTAGAATAAGGTCCCCTTCTCTTCCGCCATGTTTTCCCTCCCTCAGCCAAAGCAATCTTGAAAAGGAAAAGCACTCGGCATCAGGGAAATCCAAATCAAAACCTCAATGAGATACCACCTCACACCAGTCAGAATGGCTAAAATTAACTAGTCAGGAAATGACAGATGTTGGCGGGGATGCGGAGAAAGGGGAACCCTCCTACACTGTTGGTGGGAATGCAAGCTGGTGCAGCCATGCTGGAAAACAGTATGGAGGTTCCTCAAACAGTTGAAAATAGAGCTACCATATGATCCAGCAATTGCACTACTGGGTATTTACCCCAAAGATACACAAGTAGAGATCCGAAAAGGTACGTGCACCCCGATGTTTATAGCAGCAATGTCCACAATAGCCAAACTGTGGAAAGAGGCAAGATGTCCATCGACAGATGAATGGATAAAGAAGATGTGGTATATATATACAATGGAATATTATGCAGCCATCAAAAGGAATGAGATCTTGCCATTTGCAATGACAAATGGAGGCTCTAACTGCTAGGATAAATGAGGCAGAAGAGAGAATTAGTGTTATAGAAAACCAAATGATGGAGAATAAAGAAGCTGAGAAAAAGAGAGATAAACAACTACTGGTTCACAAGGGTAGAATTCGAGAGATAAGTGATACCATAAGACAGAACAATATTAGAATAATTGGGATCCCAGAAGAAGAAGAAAGAGAGAGAGGGTCAGAAGGTGTATTGGAGCAAATTATAGCAGAGAACTTCCCTAATTTGGGGAAGGAAACAGGCATCAAAATCCAGGAGGCACAGAGAACCCCCCTCAAAATCAATAAAAATAGATCAGCCCCCCAACATCTAACAGTAAAACTTACAAGTCTCAGAGACAAAGAGAAAATCCTGAAAGCAGCTTGGGACAAAAAATCTGTAAGCTACAATGGTAGAAACATTAGATTGGCAGCAGACGTATCCACAGAGACCTGGCAGGCAGAAACGACTGGCATGATATATTCAGAGCACTAAACGAGAGTAATATGCAGCCAAGAATACTGTAATCAGCTAGGCTGTCATTGAAAATAGGAGAGATAAAAAGCTTCCAGGACAAATGAAAACTAAAAGAATTTGCTAACACAAAACCAGCCCTACAAGAAATACTGAAAGGGGTCGTCTAAGCAAAGAGAGAGCCTAAAAGTAACATAGACTAGAAAAGAACACAGACAATATACAGTAACAGTCACCTTAGAGGCAATAAAATGGCACTAAATTCATATCTTTCAATAGTTACCCTGAATGTCAATGAGCTAAATGCTCCAATCAAAAGACACAGGGTATCAGATTGGATAAAAAAACAAGACCCATTGATATGCTGCCTGCAAGAGACTCATTTTAGACCCAATGACCCTCCAGATTGGAAGTGAGAGGATGGAAAACCATTTATCATGCTAATGGACATCAAAAGAAAGCTGGGGTGGCAATCCTTATATCACACAAATTAGATTTTAAACCAAAGACTGTAATAAGAGATGAGGAAGGACGCTATATCCTACTGAAATTGTCTATCCAACAAGAAGTTCTAACAATTGTAAATATCTATGCCCCTAACATGGGAACAGCCAATTATATAAGCCAATTAATAACAAAAGCAAAGAAACACATCGACAACAATACAATAATAGTACGGGACTTTAACACCCCCCTCACTGAAATGGACAGATCATCTAAGCAAAAGATCAACAAGGAAATAAAGACTTTAAATGACACACTGGACCAGATGGACTTCACAGATCTATTCAGAAGATTCCATCCCCAAGCAACAGAATACACATTCTTCTCTAGTGCCCATGGAACATTCTCCAGAATAGATCACATCCTAGGTCACAAATCAGATCTCAACCAGTATCAAAAGTTTGGGATCATTCCCTGCATATTTTTGGACCACAATGCTTTGAAACTAGAACTCAATCACAAGAGGAAAGTTGGAAAGACTTCAAATACATGGCAGCTAAAGAGCATCCTACTAAAGAATGAATGAGTCCACCAGGAAATTAAAGAAGAATTTAAAAAAATTCATGGAAACAAATGAAAATGAAAACACAGCTGTTCAAAATCTTTTGGGTGCAGCAAAGGCTGTCCTGGGAGGAAAGTATATAGCAATATAAGCCTTTCTCAACAAACAATAAAGGTCTCAAATACACAACCTAACCTTACACCTAAAGGAGCTGGAGAAAGAACAGCAAATGAAGCCTAAACCCAGCAGGAGAAGAGATATAATAAAGATTAGAGCAGAAATCAATGAAATAGAAACCAAAAGAACAGTAGAACAGATCAACGAGACTAGGAGCTGGTTCTTTGAAAGAATTAATAAGATTGATAAACCCCTGGCCAGACTTATCAAAAAGAATAGAGAAACGACCCAAATAAATGAAATCATGAATGAAAGAGGAGAGATCACAAGCAACACCAAAGAAATACAAACAATTATAAGAACATATTATGAGGAAATATAAGCCAGCAAACTAGATAATCTGGAAGAAATGGATGCATTCCTAGAGATGTATAACTACCAAAATTGAAACAGGAAGAAATAGAAAACCTGAACAGACCTATAACCACTAAGGAAATTGAAGCAGTCATCAAAAATCTCCTAACAAAAGCCCAGAGCCAGATGGCTTCCCAGGGGAATTCTACCAAACATTTAAAGAAGAATTAATACCTATTCTTCTGAAACTGTTCCAAAAAAGAAAAATGGAAGGAAAACTTCTGAACTCGTTTTATGAGGCCACCATTACCTTGATCCCAAAACCAGACAAAGACCCCATCAAAAAGAAGAATTACAGACCAATATCCTTGATGACCATGGATGCAAAAATTCTCACCAAAATACTAGCCAATAGGATCCAACAGTGCATTAAAAGGATTATTCACCACCACCAAGTGGGATTTATTCCTGGGCTCTAAATTTGGTTCAACATCCACAAATCAATCAATGTGATACAATACATTAATAAAAGAAAGAACAAGAACCATATGATCCTCTTAATAGATGCAGAAAAAAACATTTGACAAAGTACAGCATCCTCTGTTGATTAAAACTCTTCAGAGTGTAGGGATAGAAGGTACATACCTCAATATCATAAAAGCTATCTATGAAAAATCCACAGCAAGTATCATTTTCAATGGGGAAAAAATGAGAGCTTTCCCCCTAAGGTCAGGAAAATGGCAGGAATGTCCACTATCACCACTGCTATTGAACATAGTACTAGACGTTCTAGCCACAGCAATCAGACAACAAAAAGAAATAAAAGGCATCCGAATTGGCAAAGAAGAAGTCAAATTCTCACTCTTCGCAGATGATATGATACTTTATGTGGAAAACCCAAAAGACTCCACCCCAAAACTGCTAGAACTCATACAGGAATTCAGTAAAGTGGCAGGATATAAGATCTATGCACAAAAATCTGTTGCATTTCTATACACCAACAAAAAGATATGAAGAAAGATAAATTAAGGAGTGGATCGCATTTACAATTGCACCCAAAACCATAAGATACCTAGGAATAAATCTAACCCAGGAGGCAAAGAATCTGTACTCAGAGAACTATAGAATATTCATGAAAGTAATCGAGGAAGACACAAAGAAATGGAAAAACGTTCCATGCTCATGGATTGGAAGAACAAATACTGTGACGATGTCAATGCTACCTAGAGAATCTACACATTTAATGCAATCCCTATCAAAATACCATCCACTTTTTTCAAAGAAATGGAACAAATAGTCCTAAAATTTCTATGGAAGCAGAAAAGACCCTGAATAGCCAAAGGAATGTTGAAAAAGCAAAGCAAAGCTGGTGGCATCACAATTCCAGACTTCAAGCTCTATTACCTAGCCGTCACCATCAAGACAGTATGGTACTAGGACAAAAACAGATACACTGATCAACGGAACAGAACAGAGAGCCCAGAAATGGACCCTCAACTCTATTGTCATCTTCGACAAAGCAGGAGGAATGTCCAATGGAAAAAACACAGTCTCTTCAACAAATGGTGTTGGGAAAATTGGACAGTCACATGCAGAAGAATGAAACTGGACAATTTCCTTACACCACACACAGAAATAGCCTCAAAATGGATGAAAGACCTCAATGTGAGACAGGAATCCATCAAAATCCTTGAGGAGAACACAGGCAGCAATCTCTTCGACCTCAGCCACAGCAACTTCTTCCTAGAAACTTCGCCAAAGGCAAGGGAAGCAAGGGCAAAAATAAACTACTGGGACTTCATCAAGATAAAAAGCTTCTGCACAGCAAAGGAAACAGTCAACAAAACCAAAAGACAACTAACAGAATGAGAGAAGATATTTGCAAATGACATATCAAATAAATGTTTTTTTACCCAAAATATATAAAGAACTTATCAAACTCAACACCCAATGAACAAATAATCCAATCAAGAAATGGGCAGAAGACATGAACAGACATTTTTTCAAAGAAGACATCCAAATGGCCAACAGACACATGAAAAAGTGCTCAACATCACTCGGCATCAGGGAAATCCAAATCAAAACCTCAATGAGATACCATCTCACACCAGTCAGAATGGCTAAAATTAACAAGTCAGGAAATGACAGATGTTGGTGAGGATCCAGAGGAAGGGGAACCCTCCCTCACTGTTGGTGGGAATGCAAGCTGGTGCAGCCATGCTGGAAAACAGTATGGAGGTTCCTCAAAAAGTTGAAAATAGAGCTACCCTATGATCCAGCCATTGCACTACTAGGTATTTACCCCAAAGATACAAATGTAGGGATCCGAAGGGGTACGTGCACCCCGATGTTTATAACAGCAATGTCCACAATATCCAAACTATGGAAAAAGCCAAGATGTCCTTCGACAGATGAATGGATAAAGAAGAGGTGGTATATATATACAATGGAATATTATGCAGCCATCAAAAGGAATGAAATCTTGCCATTTGCGACGACGTGGATGGAACTGGAGGGTATTATGCTGAGTGAAATAAGTCAGTCAGAGAAAGACATGTATCATATGATCTCACTGATATGAGGAATTCTTAATCTCTGGAAACAAACTGAGGTTTCCTGGAGTGGTGGGGGGTGGGAGGGATGGGGTTCCTGGGTGGTAGACATTGGATAGGGTATGTGCTATGGTGAGCACTGTGAATTGTGTAAGACTGATGAATCACAGACCTCTACCTCTGAAACAAATAATACAGTATATGTTAAAAAAAAAAAAAAAGATTGTAGGAAGGGAAAAATGAAGGGTTGAATCAGAGGGGGAGATGAACCATGAGAGACTGTGGACTTTGAGAAACAAACTGAGGGTTCCAGAAGGGAGAGGGTTGGGGGGCTGAGTTAGCCTGGTGATGGGTATTAATGAGTGCACATATTGTATGGAACACTGGGTGTTATACACGAACAATGAATCATGGAACACTACATCAAAAACTAATGAGGTAATGTATGGTGACTAACATAACATAATAAAATGAATTTAAAAAAACAGGTGTTGGGCATAAAGGATTGCATGTATCATGATGAGCTCCAGGTGATGCATGGACGTGTTGAGAACTGTAAACTAATATAACACTGTACAGTAACTAACTGAAATTAAAATAAAAACTTAAAAAAAAGCATTTAAACCCTAGATTTCATTTTTTTATTAATTTTTTTTCATTATGTTACATTAGTCACCATACAGTACTTCATTAGTTTTTGATGTAGTGTTCCGTGATCCATTGTTTGCATATAATACCCAGTGCTCATTGCAATACGTGCCCTCTTTAATGCCCATCACCCAGCTAACGCATCCCCAACCCCCCTTCCCTTTGAAACCCTCAGTTTATTTCCAAGAGTCCATAGTCTCATGGTTTGTCTCCCTCTCTGATTTCTCCCCCTTCAGTTTTCCCTCCCTTCCCCTGTGGCACTCTGTGCTATTGCTTATGTTCCACATATGAGTGAAGCCATATAAAATTTTTCTTTCTCTGCTTGACTTATTTCACTTAACATAATCCCCTCCAGTTCCATCCATGTCCATGCAAATAGTGGGTATTCATCCTTTCTGATGGCTGAGTAATATTCCATTGTATATATGAACCATATCTTCTTTATCCATTCATCTGTTGAAGGACATCTCAGGTCCTTCCACAGTTTGGTCGTTGTGGACATTGCTGCTATGAACATTGGGGTGCATGTGCCCCTTCTTTCACTACATCTGTATATTTGTACTTCATCCAGTAGTGAAATGGCAGGGTCATGGGGTAGCATTATCATTAACATTTTGAGGAACCTCCATACAGTTTTCCAAAGTGGCTATACCAGCTAACATTCCCACCAAAAGTGTAAGAGGTTTCCCCTTTCCCCTCATCCTCTCCAACATTTGGTGTATCCTGCCTTGTTAATTTTTGCCATTATAACTGGTGTAAGGTGATATCGCAATGTGGTTTTGATTAGAATTTCCCTGGTGGCTAGTGATGTTGAACAGCTTCTCATTTGTCTGTTAGCCATTCGTATGTCTTCTTTAGAGAAGTGTCTGTTCATGTCTTCTGCCCATTTCTTGACTTGATTATTTGTTTTTTGGGTGTTCAGCTTGAGAAGTTCTTTATAGATCTTAGATACCAGCCTTTTATCTGATAGGTCATTTGCAAATATCTTCTCCCATTCCGTGGGTTGCCTCTTTGTTTTGTTGACTGTTTGCTGCGCAGAAGCTTTTTATCTTGATGAATTTCCAAAAGTTCATTTTCACTTTTGTTTCCCTTGCCTTTAGTCATGTCATGAAAGAAGTTGCTGTGGTTGGGGCGCCTGGGTGGCTCAGTCGTTAAGCATCTGCCTTCGGCTCAGGTCATGATCCCAGGGTCCTGGGATCGAGCCCCACATCAGGCTCCCTGCTCCGTGGGGAGCCTGCTTCTCCCTCTCCCACTCCCCCTGCTTCTGTTTCCTCTCTCGCTGTGTCTCTGTCAAATAAATAAAATCTTTAAAAAAAAAAAAAAAAAAAGAAGTTGCTGTGGCCAATTGTAACGAGGTTACTGCCTATGCTCTCCTCTAGGATTTTGATGGATTCCTGCCTCACATTGAAGTCTTTCATCCATTAAGAGTTTATCTTTGTGTATGTTGTAAGAGAATGGTTGACTTTCAGTCTTCTGATATAGCTGTCCAGTTTTCCCATGACCATTTATTGAAGAGACTGTCTTTTTTCCATTGGCTATTTTTTCCTATTTTGTCAAAGACTAGTTAACCATAGAGTTGAAGGTCCATATCTGGGCTCTCTATTCTGTTCTATTGATCTATTTGTTTTTGTGCAAGTACCATGCTGCCTTGGTGACCACAGATTTGTAATATAGCTTGAAATTGGGCAACATGATGCCCCCAGTCTCGTTTTTCTTTTTCAACAATTCCTTGGCGATTTGGGGTCTTTTCTGGTTCCATACAAATATTAGGATTATTTGTTCCAGCACTTTGAAAAATGCCATTGGTATTTTTTTTTTTATTAAAGTTCTCCTAGTCCATGTCTACTTTTTTTTTTTTTTTTAAGATTTTATTTATTTATTTGACAGAGAGAGAGATAGTGAGAGCAGGAACACAAGCCAGGGGAGTGGGAGAGGGAGAAGCAGGCTTCCCGCTGAGCAGGGAGCCCGATGCAGGGCTCGATCCCAGGACCCTGGGATCATGACCTGAGCTGAAGGCAGACGCTTAACGACTGAGCCACCCAGGCGCCCCACCATTGGTATTTTGATCAGGATGGCATTTAAAGTATAGATTGCTCTTGGCATCATAGACATTTTAACAAAGTTTATTCTTCCAATCCATGAGTATGGAATATCTTTCCATCTTTTTGTGTCTTCTTCAATTTCATTTAAGTGTTCTGTAGTTTCTAGAGTATAGATCCTTTACCTCTTTAGTGAGGATAATTGCAAGGTATCTTATGGTTTTTGGTGCTATTGGAATCAATGCCCTAATTTCTCTTTCTACATTTACATTGTTAGTGTAGAGAAGAGCAACCAATTTCTGTGCATTGATTTTGTATCCTGCCACATTACTGAATTGTGTAGGAGTTCTCGTAATGTGGGGTTGGAGTCTTTTGGGTTTTCCATATAAAGTATCATGTCATCTGCAAAGAGAGTTTGACTTATTCTTTTCCAATTTTATTATCACTTATTTCTTTTTGTTGTCTGTTTGTTGTTGCTAGGACTTCTATTACAGTGTTGAACAATAGTGGTGAGAGTGGGCATCCTTGTCGTGTTCTCGACCTTAAGAGAAAAGCTCTCAGCTTTTCCTCATTGAGAATGCTATTAGCTGTGGGCTTTTCATAGATGGTTTTTATGAAATTGAGAGTGTTCCCTCTATCTCTATAGTCTGTAGAGTTTTAATCAGGAAAGGATGTTGTATTTTGTGAAATGCTTTTTCTGCATCAATTGAGAGGACCATATGGTTTTTCTCTCTCCTTTTATTAATGTGTTCTATCACATTGATTGATTTGTGAATGTTGAACCATCCTTGCATCCCAGGGATAAACCCCACCTGGTCCTGATGGATAATCCTTTTAATGTACTATTGGATCCTCTTGGCTACGATCTTGTTGGGAATTTTGGCATCAATATTCATCAGGGATATTGGTCAGCAATTTTCCTTTTTGATGGGGTTTTGCCTGGTTTTGGGATCAAGGCAATGCTGGCCTCATAGAAAGAGTTTGGAAGTTTTCCTTCTGTTTCTTTCTTTCTTTCTTTCTTTTTTTAAACATCAGGACAGTAGTTATTATTTTTCTTTGAATGTTTGGTAGAATTCCCCTGGGAAACCATCAGGCTCCGGACTCTTGTTTTTTTGGAAGGTTTTGATCACTGCTTCCATTTCATTACTGGTTATTGGTCTATTCAGATTGTCAATTTCTTCCTGTTTCAGTCTTGGTAGTTTATAGGTTTCCAGGAAGGCATCCATTTCTTCCAGGTTGCTTAATTTATTGGCATGTAGTTGTTGATAATAATTTCTAATAATTGTTTCTATTTCCTTGGTGTTAGTCGTGAACTCTCCCCTTTCATTCATAATTTTATTAATTTGGTTCTTTTCTCTTTTCTTTTGTTTAAGTTGGGCAGTGGTTTATCAATCTTATTCTTTCAAAGAACCAACTTCTAGTTTCATTGATCTGCTCTACTGTATTTCTGGTTTCTAATTCATTGATCTCTGCTCTAATCTTTACTATTTCCCTTCTCCTGATTGGCTTAGGCTTTATTTGTTTTTCTATTTCCAATTCTTTAAGGTGTAAATTTAGCTTGTGTGTTTGGGATTTTTCTATTTTTTGAGTGAGGCTTGGATGGGTATATATTTCCCCCTTAGGACCGCTTTTGCAGTATCCTATAGGTTTTTGACCAAGGTGTTTTCATTCTCATTGGTTCCCATGAATTGTTTAAGTTCTTCTTTAATTTCCTGTTTGATCCAATCCTTCTTAAGCAGGATTGTCTTTAGCTTCCAAGTGTTTGAATTTCTTCCAAATTTTTCTTGTGATTGAGTTTCAGTTTCAAAGCATTGTGGTCTGAGAATATGCAGGTTATAATCTCAGTCTTTTGGTATTGGTTGAGACCTGATTTGTGACCCAGTGTGTGGTCTATTCTGGAGTAAGTTCCATGTGCATTCAAGAAGAATTCAAGAAGAGTATTCCATTCTTTTAAGGTAAAATGTTCTGTGTATATCTATGAAGTCCATCTGCTCCAGTGAGCCATTCAAAGCTCTTGTTTCTTTGTTCATCTTCTGGTTAGATGATCTCTCAATTGCTGAGAGTGGAGTGTTGAGGTCTCCTACTATTAAAATATTATTATCAATATATTTCTTCATTTTGGCTAACAGTTGGCTTATGTAGTTTGCTGCTCCCATGTTGAGGGCATAGGTATTTACAATTGTTAGATCTTCTTGTTGGACAGACCCTTTAAGAATGATATAGTGCCCTTCTGTATCTCTTACTACAGTCTTTAGCTTAAAATCTAATTTGTCTGCTATGAGGATTGTTACCCCAACTTTCCTTTGAGGTTTCATTGGCATGAAAAATGGTTCTCCATCCCCTCACTTTCATTCTTGAGGTGTCTTTAGGTTCAAAATGTGTCTCCTGTAGACAGCATATAGATGGGTCATGTCTTTTTATCCAATCTGCAACCCTCTGCTGTTTCATGGGAGCATTTAGGCTGTTCACATTGAAAGTGATTATTGGAAGATATGATTTTATTGCCAACATGTTTCCTGTGAAGTGCTTGTTTCTTTAGATTGTCTCTATAAATTTCTCTCTGTATTACTCTTGGGGTTTTTCTTCTTTTATAGAACCCCCCTTAATTTTCCTTGCATAGCCGCCCTGGTGATCACATATCCTTTCAATTTCTGCCCGTCTTGGAAGCTCCTTGTCTCTCCCTCTGTTCTGAATGACATCCTTGCTGGATAAAGTATCCTTGGCTGCATGTTCTTCTAATTTAGTACCCTGATTATGTCTTGCCATCCCTTTCTGGCTTGCTACATCTCTGTGGACAGGTCTGATGTTATTCTGATGTTTCTCCCTCTGTACATAAGAAATCTCTTCCTCCTCACCACTTTCAAGATTGTTCCTTGTATCTAAGATTTGCAAATTGTATTATTATATGTCAGGGTGTTGGTCTGTTCTGATTGATCTTGGGAGGGGTCCTCTCTGCCTCTTGGACATGAATGCTTGTTTCATTCCCCAGATTAGGGAAGTTCTCAGCTACGATTTGCTGAAATATATCTTCTAGACCCCTATCTCTCTCCACCCACTCAGGTATCCCAATAATTCTGACACTGGAATGTTTCATAGCCTCATTAATGTCACTTAGTCTGATCTCTTGGGCTTTGAGGTCTTTCCCAGGCCTCCTTGGTTTCCTTCTTTTCTATCATCTTATCTTCTAGTTCACTAATTCGTTATTCTGCCTCATTTAGATGAATATCTAAGAATATCCTGGCAGTCAGAATATCCAGTTTAGATGGCATTTCATTCACAGAATTTTTAATTTTGGCCTGATTATATCTCATTTCTGTCCTTAGAGATTCTATATTGTTGCTAATATTTTCTCAAGCTTTGATATCGACTTCATAATTACTGCTCTGAAGTTTATTTCTGATATTTTGCTTATATCCATATCCATTAGGTCTGTGGAAGAGGACATAGTCTCTGATTCTTTTCTTTGTTGGGGGTTCCTCCCCTTAGTCATTCTGTTGCGGGGTCGTTGAGGGAATGTACAGAGTCCAAAGTATTAACAGGTGCAAGATGCACCTGTTTTATAGCGACCTTGTGGTTGTCGGCCTCTTGTTCTTCCTGCCTGTCTTCTGGAGGAGGAGACTGCCATGCTGTTACTCAGGCAACCCTGCCTTGGCAGAGTTGCCCAGCCCCCTTTGGGGGTGTGCTCAGTGAAAACCGGTTTTGGAGGGCTTTTTTTCTCTGGCGGCTTTCCCTGGCGGCCTTCTGCTTGTCTTCTGAGAGTCAGAGCAGAAGTTACAGTATCCAAACCTCAGAGCAGAAGTTACAATATCCAAACCTCTGTCTTAGAACAGAGAGATCACAGTCTGCTCTTCACTGAGCTCTCCAGGACTCACAATCTCCGTTTCTGTCTGCGCTGGTAAAAACCCCAGCCTCTTCGGTTGTGCACCCCACAGCAACTCTCCCATTGGTGGAACCCAGGGCCGGGCTTGTCTCTGCTCTTTGTGCTTCTAAAACTGCTAGCCATCCCCAGTTTGTGTGCACACCCACAGCTCCTGGATCCTGTCTGGGGGCTGCACTAAAGTCCTTTCCCCACCTCTATGGGTCTATGAGTCTTTGCTTTTTCCCCAGCATGGGACGCTTTTGCACTCTGGTGTTATATCACCTTCTTGGCGCCAGCTTATGGTGGCTCCCTCCCCCTTCTGTTTATCTTCCGATATCTGCCCACAGAATCATGACTCCCTGCTTCATACCTTGAAACCATTGGAGATATTCTGTTTGTAGAGATCCAGATATATATTCTTACATCTCAGGCTGATTTCATGGGTGTTCAGAATGGTTTGATAGATATCCAGCTAAATTCAGAAGACTGGTTGAAATAGGGTCCCCTACTCATTTGCCATCTTTTCTGTCTCCCCTAAACCCTAGATTTTAAATAAAGTAATATTGCCCTCAATAATTTAGGTGGACCCAGGGGCACCTGGGTGGCTCAGTTGGTTAAGCATCTGATTCTTTGTTTCAGCTCAGGTCATGATTTGGGGTCCTGTGATTGAGCCCTATGTCAGGCTCTATACTCAGTGGGGAGTATGCTTGAGATTCTCTTTCTCTACCCCTCCACACCTCCCCCCTCTCCTTCAAATAAACAAATCTTAAAAAAATACTATAGGTGGACTCATTCATATCCTGTTTGTTCCTTTTCACTTGAAAGTCCTGACTAATATCCCCACTCTATAGTTCTGTTTTATCCAGAATGTCTTAAATGGATTCATGTACTATGTAGACTTTTACAATTGAACTCTTCAATTTACCAGTATACATTCAAGATATATCCATATTTTTACATGTTTCACTCCAGCTTTTTTTTTTTTTCACTCCAGCTTTAATTGTACTAAAAATACATTAAAATTTACCATCTTAAACATTTTATGTGTACATTTTAATTGTATTAACTACATTCATATTGTTGTGAAGCACCTCCAGAACTTTTTGATCTTTCAAAACTGAAACTCTGTACCAATTAAACAACTTTCCTACCCCTGCTCCAGACTATGGGAACTACTATTCTACTTCATTTTTCTATGAGTTTGGCTACTTTAGATACAGTATGTAAGTGGAATCATACAGTATTGTCTTTTTGTGACTGGCGTATTTCACTTAGCATAATGTCCTCAACTTTGCCGTGATATATCATGTGATAGCAGTTGAATTTTGAAGTTGAAAAATATTCCATTATATGAATATACCACATATGTTCTCTCCATTCATCTGTAGGTAAACATTTGGGTTGCTTCATCCTCTTAACTAATGTGAATAGTGCTGCTATAAACATGGGTGTGCAAATATCTCTTCAAGTACCTTCTTTCAGTTCTTTTAGACACATACCTAGAAGTCAGATGGCTGGGTCATATGGTAGTTCTCTTTTAAGTTTTTGAGACACCTCCATATTCTTTTCCATAATAGTTGCACCATTTTATAATCTTACAAACAGTGCAAAAAGGCTTCTTTCTCCCCATCTTCACAAACACTTAATATTTTGTTTGTTTGTTTTTTGGATAATAGCTATTCTAGTGAGTAAAAAGTGATATTGTGGTTTTGCTTTGCATCTCTTTTATAATACTTGATGTAAAATATCTTTTCATATGCTTGTTGGACATTTGTATATCATATTTGGAGAAATATCTATTCAAGTCCTTCACACATTTTTAAAAATCAGGTTATTTAATTTTTTGCATTTTTAAGTTGAAGGAGTTCTTTATATATTCTGGATATTAACCACTTATATTTGGTTTGCAAAAGAAAAAAAAAGTCCAATTGTATAAGTTGCCTTTTCCCTCTATTGATTGTGTACTTTGGTGCACAGCAATTTTTAAGTTTGACATATTTCCATTTGTCTATTTTTATTTTGGTTGCATGTGCATTGGGTTTTAAATCCAAGAATTCATTGTTAACTTCAAGGTCATGAAGATTTAACCTGATATTTTCTTCTAGGTGTTTTATAGTTTTGAACTCTAAGTTTAGGTTTTTAATCCACATTGAGTTAAATTTTTATGGTAGAATATGAGTCTAACTTCATTTTTTGATTATAGATATTCACTTTTCCCAGTTCTATTTGTTGAAGAGACTGTCCTTTTTCACTTTGGTGGTCTTGGTACCCACAGTGAAGATCATATGGCCATATATACTTGAGGGATATATAAGCTCTGTGTACTGTTCCTTCAGTGTATATGTCTGAATTTATGTCAGTATCACATGATTTTAATTACAGCAGTTTTGAAAAAGATTTTAAAAGTCAGAAACTGCAAGAACTCCACTTTTTTATTTTTTAAAAACATTATCATAGTTTTAAATTTATTTATTTATTAACTTATTTATTGAAGTAGAGTTGACACACAATGTTACATTAGTTTCATGTGCACAACATAGTGACTCCATAATTCTATAAATTATGATAGACCCATGACAAGTTAGATACCATCTGTAACCATACAATGTTATTACAATACCATTGACTATATTACCTATGCTGTAACTTTCATCACCATGACTTACACATTCCATTATTGGAAATCTATGCCTCCCACTCCACTTATCCATTTGGTCCATTCCACCATCCATTTATCTTTACCACTTTGTTTTCTGTATTTATGGGTCTGTTTTTGCTTTATTTGTTTGTTCATTGGTTTTGTTTTGTTTTGTTTTTTAGATTCCACATATAAGTAAAATTATATGGCATTTGTGTTTCTTTAACTTATGTCACTTAGCATAATACCATCTAGGTTGATCTATGTTGAATATATAATTCTTTTTTCTTTGTTATGCTTGTAATATTCAAACACACACAGACACACATATATATATCACATCTTCTTTATCCATTCATCTATTGATGAACAGTTGGTTTGGTTCCATATCATAGCTATTTTGAATAAGAGTTTTCATTTTCTTTGGGTAAATATAATGTAATGGAATTACTGTATTATATGGTATTTCTATTTTTAATTATTGAGGATCCTCCATAATGTTTCCCAGAGTGGCTGTACCAAATTACATTTCTACCAACGGAGTGCATCAGGGTTCCTTTTTCTCCACATCCTTGCCAACAGTTGCTATTTTTTTCCCCCTTTTTTTGGTACTAGCCATTCTGACACATGTAAGGTGATATCTCGTGGTGTTTTGATTTGCTTTCTGTGGTTATTGGTGATGTTGAGAATATTTTCATGTATCTATTGGCCATCTGTATGTTTTTGGAAAAAATGTTTCTTTAGATCCTCTACCCATTTTGGATTATTTGTGAGTTTTCTGGTGTTAAGTTGTATAAATTCTTTATATATTTTATATATTAACCCCCTTATCACATATATTATTTATAAATATCTTCTCTCATTAAGTAGGTTGCCTTTTTGTTTTGTTGATGTTTACCTTTACTGTGCAAAAACTTTTTATTTGATATAGTACCAACAGTTCATTTTTGCTTCCATTTCAGGCAAGGGAAATGAAAAAAATTTCTAGAAAAATGTTGCTAAGGCTGATGTCAAAGAGTTTGCTGTCTATGATTTCTTCTATGAGTTTTATGGTTTCAGGTCTGATATTTAAATCTTTAATCCATTTTGAGTTTATTTTTGTGAATGGTGTAAAAAATGATTCAGTTTCATTCTTTTACATGTAGTGGTCCAGTTTGCATAGCACCACTTATTGAAGAAGCTATCTGTTCCACATTGCATATTCTTGACTTTGTTATAGATTAATTAAACATATGGTGTGGGTTTATTTCTGAGCTTCTTATTCTGTTCCACTAATCTATGTGTCTATTTTTGTGCCAGCTTTAATTATTATATCTTTGTAGTCTATCTTGAAATCAGAGATTGTGATATGTACAGCTTTGTTATTCTTTCTCAAGATTGCTTTCTCTATCTGGGGACTTTTGTGGTTCCATACAAATTTTAGTATTACTTGCTCTAGTTCTGTGAAAAATGCCACTGATATTTTGAATCTGTAGATTGCTTTGAATAGTATCAACATCTTAACAATATTAATTCTGCCAATCCATGAACATGGAATATTTTCCCATTTGTGTTGTCTTCCATCTCTTTCATCAATGTTTTATAGTTTGCAGAGTACAGGTCTTTCAACTCTTTGGTAAAGTTTATTTCTATGTATTGGATTCATTTTGATATACTTGTAAATGGTGTTGTTTTCTTAATTTCTTTTCCTGCTACTTTGTTATAAGTGTATAGAAACAATACATTTATGTTTATTAATTCTGAATACTGTAGCTTTACTGAATTCTTTTGTTAGTTCTAATAGATTTTTGGTTGTGTCTTTAGGGTTTCCTATATAGAGCATCATGCCAGCCACAAATAGTGACAGTTTAACTTCTTCCTTAGCAATTTAGGTGTCTTTTAGTTCTTTTTCTTCTCTGATTGCTTTGTGTAGGACTTACAGTACCATGTTGAATAAAATTGGTGTGAGTGGACATCTTATCTTGTTGTGTGTGTGTGTGTGTGTTTGTTTTTTTTTTTTTTTTTCATCTGTATAGCTTTATTTTGGTATTTGTTTTATTGCAGTGGTCTGGAACTGAACCCACAATGTCTCTGAGATATGCCAGTGTTGCATATCAGTAATTACTCTGTTTTATTTTTTTCAGAGTATTGTTAGTGATTTTTTTTCTTATTTTTCAAAATTTTATTTAAATTCTAGTTAGATAGCATACAATGCAATATTGGTTTCAGGAGTAGAATTCAGAATTCATCATTTACATACAACACTCAATGCTCATCATAACAAGTGCCCTCCTTAATATCCATTACCCATCCAGCCCATCCTCTGCCCACCTCCCTCCATCAACCCTGTTTGTTCTTTATCATTAAGAATCTCTTATGGTTTGTTTCCCTCTCTCTATTTCCCCCCCATCCCATATGTTCATCTGTTTTATTCCTTAAATTCAACATATGAGTGAAATTATATGGTATTTGTCTTTCTCTGACTGACTTATTTTGCTTAGCATAATACACTCTAGCTCCATCCATGTCATTGCAAATGGAAAGACTTCATTCTTTTTGGTGACTGAGAATATTTCATTGTATTATGTAAAATACCATATTTTCTTATCCATTGATCAGTCAATGGATGTTTGGACTCTCTTGATCATTTAGCTATTGTTGGTAATGCTGCTATAAACATCAGAGGGCAGGGAGGAGTTAAGATGTTGGAGGATTAGAGGGACCCTAAGTTTGTCTCCTCCCTCGAATACAGCTAGATAGTTATCAAATCATTCCAAACACCAGATAAATAAATTGGAGGTCCGAGAAAACAAAAACTGAAAGTCTACAAGTAGAAAAGTGACCACTTTTTGGAAGGTAGGAAGTGTAAAGACTTGAATTTGGGGGAAATATAGCTGTAGATATGGTGGCAGGAGGGAGTCTGCTTAGGGAGGTTACTTCAAAGTATTATAAGCAGGAGAGCAAAAAATTGGAAATTTTAGAAGTCTGCAACTGTGGGGAATGTGCCTAGCTTAAAGGTGCTCAGGTGGTGAAGCAGGGATAAATCTCAGGTGTGACACTGTGATCTGAGGATTCCCTGGGTCTCAAGAAGAAGGAGTGGCACCTAAATGCCATAGGAGCCTGGAAGCCAGCTGAGAACAGTGAATCTACGTAGCAGCTTTCTGCTCTGTATTGCAATAACTGCAAACTGCTTCACAGTCTTGTGACCTCTTTCCTGGGATAAGCAAATGGCAGAAAGGGGTGAGATCCTTCCTGGGAGAAGCATGGGTCTGTGCCAGGGAAGTCTCTAAAATTTGGAGTTTTGAAACTCAGTCACGAGCCTGAGATAAAAAAGTGCAGACACAGGTAGAATGAACACAGAGTTCAAACAAACCGGGGAGACAAGAGTGATTGATTGTTCTTCTGTGAAGGCTCACTGAAGAGTGTGGGGCGTGGTGTGAACTTTCAACTCTGGGGCTAAAGAACATGCCACTGCAATACTCATCCCATCCATCAGTGATAAAAGTCTTCAGGGTGCAAAAAAGTTACCACCTAATGAAGTCCAGAGTGGCTTAACCAAAGCCCTATCTTACTGCACCCTGAAGGCGCAATTCCACTATGGCAAGTCCACCTGAGAATCACTGCAATAGAACCGTACCCCAGAAGACCTGAACATCAGCTCACACAAATTTTACTGGTCAAAAGGACTGCAAAGCTTCAGATCTAGAGGAAAATACTATGTAGCCTCCTTTGTACATTTATTCTTTATTTTTATTATTATTTTTCATTTTAAATTTTTTCAATTCTTTTATATAATTATTTCTTAATTTGTGTGTGTGTGTGTATATATATAAATATGCTTTATACAAATACATATTGTATATTTTGGTTTAGTTTCATTGGACTTTATTTTTTCTTTCTTATTTTGGGATCTAGATTCTTTTAACAAACAGATGAAAACACACCTAGGATCTAGTTGTTTTTTTTTTTCTCTTCTTCTTCTTCTTTTCTTGCCTGGACGAAATGATGAGATGGAGAGATTCTTCCCAAAAGAGAACAGGTGGTAGTTCTCACAGCCAGGGATTTAATCAATACAGACACAAGTAAGATGTCTGAATGAGAATTAAAAAAAAAAAATTATAGGGATACTAGCCAAGCTTGAAGAAACCATAGAAGACACTAGAGAATCCCCTACTGTAGAGATAAAGAACTAAAATTTAGTCAGGCCAAAATTAAAAATGCTATAACCGAGATGCAGTCCTAGTGGAAGCCATAAAAATGAGGATGGATGAATCAGAGGAATGAATCAGTGAAAAAGAAGATAAAATTAAGGAAAATAATGAAGCTGGAAAGAAGAGGGAAGGAAAGGTAATATACCATGAAGGTAGACTTGGGGAACTCAGTGATTTATTAAAACAGAAAAATAATAGTAAGGGAACTTATCACCCAAATTACAATAATGGACAGATCATCTAAGCAGAAAACCAACAAGGAAACAATGGCTTTGAATGACACACTGGACCAGATGTGCTTAACAGATATATTCAAAGCATTTCATGCTAAACCTACATAATACACATTCTTTTAGAGTGCCCATGGAACATTCTCCAGAGTAGGTCACACACTGGGTCACAAATCAGCCCTCAACAAGTACAAAATGATTGAGATCACACAATTCATATTTTCAGGCCACAATGCTATAAACTTGAACTCAACCACAAGAAAAAAATTGGAAAGACCACAAATACATGATGGTTAAAGAACATCTTACTAAAGAATGAATGGGTTAACCAGGAAATTAAAGAAGAAATTTAAAAAATTACAAAGAAGCAAATGAAAATGAAAACATGACAGTCCAAAACCTTTGGGATGTAGCAAAGGCAGTATTGAAGAGGGAAGTATATTGCAATACAGGCCTACCTCAAGAAGCAAGAAAAGTCTCAAATAAACAACCCAAACTTATACCTAAAGTAGCTGGAAAAGGAACATGAAATAAACATTAATGCCAGCAGAGGAAGGGAAATTAATAAATATTAGAGCAGAAATAAATGTTATAGAAACAAAGAAAAAAACCAGTAAAACAGATTAATGAAAATAAGAGGTGGCTCTTCTAAAGAATTAATAAAATTGATAAACTCCTAGCCAGACTTATCAAAAATAAAGGAGAGGGGTGTCTAGGTGACTCAGTTGGTTAAGCAACTGCCTTTGGCTCAAATAATGATCTGGGAGTTCTGGGACCAGGCCCTGCCTCAGGCTTTCTGCTCAGTGGGCAGTCTGCTTCTACTACTGACCCTCCCCCTGCTCATTCTTACTATCTCTCTCTCAACTTAATACATAAAATCTTTAAAAATAAGAAAGAAAAGGAGAAGGGAAGCAAGATGGTGGAGGAGTAGGGGACCCTACTTCAACCGATCCCCGGAATTTAGCTGGATATCTACCAAACCATTCTGAACACTCAGGAAATCAACCTGAGATGTAAGAATATATATGTGGATCTCTACAAGCAGAATATCTCTGATGGTCTAGAGGTATGAAGGGTGGAGCTCTGATTCTGTAGGCAGATATTGGAAAATAAACAGAAGGGGAAGGGAGCCACCATAAGTTGGCACCAGGAGGGTGATATAACACCAGAATGTGAAAGCGTCCTATGCTGGGGACCGGGCACAGACTCACAGACCGGTGGCAGTGGGGAAAGGACTTTAGTGCAGCCCCCAGACAAGATCCAGAAGCTGTGGGTGTGTGCATGTGAACCGGGGGCAACTCGTGGTTTTAGAAACACAAAGAGAAGAGATGCTCCCCAGCCCTGGGATTGACCTCTGGGAGAGTTGCTGTGGGGCACACAACTGGGGAGGCTGAGGTTTTTAGCAGTGCAGACAGAAAAGGAGATTGTGTGTCCTGGAGAGCTCAATGAAAAGCAGACTGATTTCTCTGTTCTGGGTCAGAGGTTTGGGTGTGGTCATTTCTGCTCTGACTCTCAGAAGAGGTGGAAGAGACTTGGGAAGCTGATAGAGAACAAAAGCACACACACACACAAAAAAACGGTTTCCACTGAACCCACTCTCCTGACAGGGGGCAGGGCAACTCTGCCCAAGCAGGGTTGCATGAGTAAAAGTGCAGCAGGCCCCTACCCCAGAAGACAGGTTGGAAGAACCAGAGGAAGACAACCATAGGGTCCCTATAAAACAGGTGCATCTTCCTTAGGTCGTGGTTAAAACTTTGGACTCTGTACATTTCCTAAACTAACCCTCAACAGAATGAGTAAGAGGAGGAACCCCCAAAAAAGGAAAGAATCAGAGACTATGGCCTCGGCCACAGACCCAATGGATATGGACATAAACAAGATGCCAGAGATAAACTTCAGAGTAGCAATTATGAAGTTGATATCTAGGCTTGAGAAAAATATTAATGGCAATATAGAATCTCTAAGGGCAGAAATGAGATCTAATCAGGCCGAAATTAAAAATGCTATGAATGAAAAGCCGTCTAAACTGGATTCCCTGACAGCCAGAGTAAATGAGGCAAAAGAACAAATTAGTGAGCTACAAGATAAGATGATAGAAAAGAAGGAAACAGAGGAGGCCTGAGAAAAACAGCTGAAAGCCCAAGAGACGAGACTAAGGGAGATTAATGATGCCATGAAATGTTCCAATGTCAGAATTATTGGGATCCCTGAGGGGGTGGAGAGAGGGAAAGGACTAAAAGGTATATTTGAACAAATTGTAGCTGAGAAATTCCCTAATCTAGGGAAGGAAATAAGACTTCCTGTCCAAGAGGAGGAGAGAACCCCTCCTAAGATCAAGGAGAACAGATCAACGCCCTGACATATAATAGTAAAACTCACAAAATTAGAACCAAGGAAGCAATCCTGAAAGCACCTAGGGGGGAGAGATTTCTTACATATAGCAGGAGGAACATCAGAATAATGTCAGACTGGTCCAGAGAGACCTGGCAGGCCAGAAAGGGCTGGCAACATATATTCAGGGTACTAAATGAGAAGAACATGCAGCCAAGGATACTTTATCCAGCAAGGCTGTCATTCAGAACAGAGGGAGAGACAAGGAGCTTCCAAGACCGGCAGAAATGGAAAGGATATGTGATCACCAAGCCGGCCCTGCAAAAAAATTAAGGGGGGTTCTATAAAAGAAGAAAGACCCCAAGAGTAATATAGACCAGAAATTTACAAAGACAATCTAAAGAAACAAGCACTTCACAGGAAACATGTTGGCAATAAAATCATATCTTTCAATAATCACTTTCAACGTGAACAGCCTAAATGCTCCCATGAAACAGCAGAGGGTTGCAGATTGGATAAAAAGACATGACCCATCTATATGCTGTCTATAAGAGACACATTTTGAACCTAAAGACAACTCCAGACTGAAAGTGAGGGGATGGGGAACAATTTTTAATGCCAACAGACCTCAAAAGAAAGATGGTATAGCAATTCTCATAGCAGACAAATTAGATTTTAAGCTAGACTGTACTAAGAGATACAGAGGGATGCTATGCCATTCTTAAAGGGTCTATCCAACAAGAAAATCTAACAATTGTAAATATCTATGCCCCCAACATGGGAACAGGCAACTACATAAGACAACTGTAAACCAAAATAAAGAATCACGTTTATAATAATACATTAATAGTAGGAGACCTCAACACTCCACTCTCAGTAGTGCACAGATCATCTAAGCAGAAGATGAACAAAGAAACAAGAGCTTTAAATGACACACTGGAGCAGATGGACTTCATAGACATATACAGAAAATTTCAACTTAAAACAACAGAATACTCATTCTTCTTGAATGCACATGGAACATTCTCCACAATACACCACATACTGGGTCACAAATCAGGTCTCAACTTATTCCAAAAGATTTAGTTTATTCCCTGCATATTTTCAGACCACAATGCTTTGAAGCTGGAACTCAATCACAGGAAAAAATTTGGAAGGAGTTCAAACACTTGGAAGCTAAAGACCATCTTGCTAAAGAATGAATGGATCAAAAAGGAAATTAAAGAAGAACTTAAACCATTCATGGAAACCAATGAGAATGAAAACACTTCAGTCCAAAACTTAGGGGATACTGAAAAGGCGGTCTTAATGAGGAAATATATAGCCATCCAAGCCTCACTCAAAAAGTAGAAATAGCCCGAATGCACAAGCTAACTTTACATCTAAGGGAACTGGAGAAAGAACAGCAAAAAAAACCTAAACCAAGCAAGAGAAGAGAAATAATGATTAGAGCAGAGATCAATGAAATAGAAACCAGAAAAACATTAGAACAGATCAATGAAACTAGAAACTAATTCTTTGAAGGAATTAATAAGATTGATAAACCTCTGGCCAGACTTATCCAAAAGAAAAGACAAAGGACCCAAATAAATAAAATTATGAATGAAAGAGCAGAGATCACGACTAATACCAAGGAAATAGAAACAATTATTAGAAATCATTATCAGCAACTATATGCCAACAAACTATGCAACCTGGAAGAAATGGATGCCTTCCAGGAAACCTATAAACTACCAAGACTGAAACAGGACAAAATTGACTCTCCGAATAGACCGATAACCAGTGATGAAATTGAAGCAGGAGTCTTGGGCCAGATGGCTTCCCAGGGGAATTTTACCAAACATTTAAAGAAGAAATAATACCTATTCTTCTGAAACTGTTTAAAAAAATAGAAATAGAAGGAAAACTTCCAACTCGTTCTATGAAGCCAGCATTACCTTGATCCCAAAACCAGGCAAAGACCCCATCAAAAAGGAGAATTACAGACCAATATCCCAGATGAATATGGATGTCAAAATTCTCAACAAGATCCGAACCAAGAGGATCCAACAGTACATTAAAAGGATTATCCATCATGACCAGATGGGATTTATTTCTGGGATGCCAGGTTGGTTCAACATTTGCAAATCAATCAATGTTATAGAACACATTGATAAAAGAAAAGACAAGCACCATATGATCCTCTCAATTGATGCAGAAAAAGCGTTTGACAAAATACAACATCCTTTCCTGATTAAAACTCTTCAGAGTGTAGGGATAGAAGGAACACTCTCAATTTCATAAAAACCATCTATGAAAAGCCTACAGTGAATAGCATTCTCAATGGGGAGAGAGCTTTTCCCTCAAGGTCAGGAACATGAAAAGGATGCCCACTCTCACTGTTATTGTTCAACATAGTACTAGAAGTCCTAGCATCAGCAATCACACAACAAAAAGAAATAAGAGATATTCATATTGGTAAAGAAGAAGTCAAACTCTCTCCTTTTGCAGATGACATGATACTTTATGTGGAAAACCCAAATGACTCCACTGCCAAATTACTAGAACTCATACAGCAATTCAGCAATGTGGCAAGATACAAGATCAATGCACAGAAATCAGTGGCATTTCTATACACTAACAATGTAACTGTAGAAAGAGAAATTAAGGAATTAATTCCATTTACAATAGCATTAAGAACCATAAGATACTTAAGGATAAACCTAACCAAAGAGGTAAGGGATCTATACTGTAGAAACTACAGAACACTTATGAAAGAAATTGAGGAAGACACAAAAAGATGGAAAAACATTCCATCCTCATGGGTTGGAAGAATAGACATTGTTAAAAATGTCTATCCTGCCCAGAGCAATCCACACTTTCAACCCCATCCCTATTAGAATTTCATTGACATTATGCAAAGAGCTGGAACAAACAATCCGAAAATTTCTATGGAACCAGAAAAGAGCCCGAATCACCAAGGGAATGTTGAAAAAGAAAATCAAAGCTGGGGACATCATGTTGCCTTACTTCAAACTATATTACAAAGCTGTAATCACCAAGACAGCATGATATTGGCACAGACACAGACACATAGGTCAGTGTAACAAAATAGAGTCTCCAGAAATAGACCCTTAACTCTATGGTCAACTAGTCTATGACAAATCAGGGACAAATATCCAATGGAAAAACGAGTCTCTTCAATACATGGTGCTGGGAAAATTGGATAGCCACATCCAGAAGAATGAAACTGGACCACTTTCTTACACCATACACAAGGATAAACTCAAAATGGATGGAAGACCTCAATATGAGACAGGAATCCATCAAAATCCTAGAGGAGAGCATAGGCAGCAACCTCTTTGAAATTGGCCACTGCAACTACTTTCATGACATGTCTCCAATGGCAAGGGGAACAAAATTGAAAATGAACCTTTTGGACTTCATCAAGATAAAAAGCTTTTGCACAGCAAAGGAAATAGTCAATAAAACAAAGTGGCAACCCACGGAATGGGAGAAGATATTTGCAAATAACATTACAGATGAAGGGCTGGTATCAAGGATCTATAAAGAACTTCTCAAACTCAACACCCCCAAAACAAATAATCCAGTCAAAAAATGGGCAGAAAACATGAACCGGCACTTCTCCAAAGAAGATATACAAATGGCTAACAGACACATGAAAATATGTTCAACATCATTAGCTGTCAGGGAAATTCAAATCAAAACCACATTGATATACCACTTTATGCCAGTTAGAATGGCAATAATTAACAAGGCAGGATACAACAAATGTTGGAGAGGATGTGGAGAAAGGGGAACCCTCTTACACTGTTTTTGGGAATACAATTTGGTACAGCCACTTTAGAAAACATTATGGAGGTTCCCCTAAAAGTTAAAAATAGAGCTACCCTATGACCCAGCCATTTCACTACTGGGTGTTTACCCCAAAGATACAGATGTAGTGAAAAGCAGGGTTACATGCACCCCAATGTTCATAGCAGCAATGTCCACAATAACCAAACTGTGGAAGGAGCTGAGATGCCCTTCAACTGGTGAATGGATAAAGATGTGGTTCATATATACAATGGAATATTACTCAGCCATCAGAAAGAATGAATACATACCATTTGCATCAATGTGGATGGAACAGGAGAGGATTATGTTAGGTGAGATAAGTCAAGCAGAGAAAGAGAATTATCATGTGGTGTCACTCATATGTGGAACATAAGGAATAGCATCGAGGACGTTAGGGGAAGGAAGGGAATACAGAAGGGAGGGATATCAGAGTGGGAGATGAACCATAAGAGACTATGGACACCAGGAAACCATCTGAGGGCTTCAGAGTGGAGGGGGGTGGCAGGATGTGATAGCCGGATGATGGGTACTAAGGAGGGCACATGTTGTAATGAGCACTGGATGTTATATGCAAATAATGAATCATGGAACACTACATTAAAAACTTGTGATATACTGTAGGGGGACTAACATAACATAAAAAAATTATGAGTAAAAAAATATAAAAATTAAAATAAGGAAGAAAAGAGAAAGGACTGAATTAGATAAAATCACAAATGGAGGAGAAATCACAAACAGCACTACAGAATTACAATTAAAAGACAATGCCATGAAAAATCCTATGCTAACATAGTGGGCAACTTGGAAGAAATGGACAATTTCCTAGAAACGTACAAACTTCCCAAACTGAAACAGGCAGAAATAGAGAATTTGAGCAGACCCACAGCCAGAAATTAAATTGAATAAGTAATCAAAAATCTCTGAAAAAACAAAAGTCTGGGGCCCGGTGGCTTCCCAGGGGAATTGTACCAGACATTTAAAGAGGAGTTAATACCTATTCTGAAACTCTATGGAGGTTCCTCAAAAAGTTTAAATTAGAAATATCCTACAATCCAGCAATTTTAGTACTAAGTATTTACTCAAAGGATATAAAAATACAAATTCAAAGGGATATATGAACCCCTTATATGTTTATAGCAGCATTGTCAACAATAGCCAAACTTTGGAGAGAACCCAATTGTCCATTTTTCTGGTGAATGGATAAAGAAGATTTGGTATATATATGCAATGGAATATTATTCAACCATCAAAAAGAATGAAATCTTGCCATTTGCAAGGACATGGATGGAACTAAAGTGTATTATGCTAGATGAAATAAGTCAGAGAAAGACAAATACCATATGCTCTCATTCATATGTAAAATTTAAGAAAGAATACAGATGAACATAGAGGAAGGGGGAAAAGAAAAAAAGGGAAAAGGGAAACAAGCTGTACGTGACTCTTAACAATGGAGAACAAAGGGTTGATGGAGAGAAGTGGGTGGGTGATGGGCTAGAAGTATGATGGGTATTAATGAGGGCACTTGTGATGAGCCCTGGGTGTTGCATGTAAGTGAGAATAACTGAATTTTACTCTAGAAACAAATGCTGCACTCTATGTTAACTAACAAAATTTAAAGTAAAAAAAAAAAAAAACTTCGGGGTGCACATATCCCTTCAAATCAGTACTTTTGTATCCTTTGGGTAAATATCTATTAGTACAATTGCTGGATCACAGGGTAGTTCTATGTGCAAATTTTTGAGGAACCTCCATAATGTTTTCCAAAGTGACTGCACCAGTTTACATTCCATCCAACAGTGCAAGAGGGTTCCCCTTTCTCAGCCTCCTTGCCAACAGCTGTTGTTTCTTGTATTGTTAATTTTAGCCATTCTGACAGGTGTGAGTCGGTATGTCATTTTGGTTTTGATTTGTATTTCCCTGTTGATGAGTGATGTTGAGCATTTTTTCATGTGTCTGTTAGTCCTCTGAATGTCTTCTTTGGAAAAATCTCTATGTCTTCTGTCCTTTTCTTTCCTTCTTTCTTTTTTTTTTTTTTAATTTTATTATGTTATGTTAGTCACCATACACTACATCATTAGTTTTTGATGTGATGATTCATGATCCATTGTTTTCGTATAACACCCAGTGCTCCATGCAGTACGTGCCCTCCTTAATACCCATCCCTGGGCTAACCCACCCCCCCACCCCCTCTCCTCTAAAACCCTGTTTGTTTCTCAGAGTCCGTAGTCTCTCATGGTTTATCTCTCCCTCCAATTTTCCCCCCTTCATTTTTCCCTTCCTTCTCCTAATGTCCTCCATGCTATTCCTTATGTTCCACAAATAAGTGAAACCATATGATAATTGACTTTCTCTGACTTATTTCACTTAGCATTATCTCCTCCAGTCCCATCCATGTTGATGTAAAAGTTGGGTATTCATCCTTTCTGATGGCTGAGTAATATTCCATTGTATATATGGACCACATCTTCTTTATCCACTTTGAGTTTAATTTTGTGTATGGTGAAAGTCATCCAGTTTCATCCTTCTGTATGTAGCTGTCCAGTTTTCCCAATACCATTTGTCAAAGAACTGTCTTTTGCCCATTAGATGTTCTTTCCTGCTCTTTTGAACATTAGTTGACCATATAGTTGTGGGTCCATCTCTGGGATTTGTATTCTGTTCCATTGATCTATATGTCTGTTTTTGTTCCAGTACCATGCTGTCTTGATGATTACAGATTTGTCGTAATAGCTTCAAGTCTGGAATTGTGATGCCTCCAGTTTTGTTTTTCTTTTTCAGAATTGCATCGGCTATTCAAGGTCTTTTGTGGTTCCATACAAATTTTAGGATTGTTTGTACTAGCTCTGTGAAAAATCCTGGTGGTATTTTGGTACGGATTGCATTAAAAGTTTAGATTGCTTTGGGTAGTATAAACATCTTAACAATGATTGTCCTTCCAACCCATGCACACGGAATGCTTTTTCATTTCTTTGTGTCCTCTTTCCTAAGTGTTTCTTTCTTTCATAAGTGTTCCTTCATAAGTGTTCTACATTTTTCAGAGTATAGATCTTTTACCTCTTTCCTTAGGTTTATTCCTAGGTATCTTACAGTTTTTGGTGGAATTGCAAAGGAGATCAATTCCTTGATTTCTCTTTCTGCTGCTTCATTATTGATGCATAGAAATGCAACATATTGCTGCATGTTGATTTTATATCCTGCGACATTGCTGAATTCATGTATAAGTTCTAGCATTTTTTTGTGTGTGTGGAAGCTTTTGGGTTTTCTACATAGAGTATCATGTGGTCTGCAATAGTGAAAATTTGATTTCTTCCTTGCCTATTTGAAGGATTTTTATTTATTTTCATTGTTCGACTGCTGAGGTTAAGAATTCCATTCCTATATTAAAAAACAATGGTGAGAGTGGACATCCTTGTCTTGTTCCTGACCATAGAGAAAAAGCTCTCAGTTTTTCCCCATTGAGGATGATATTAGCTGTAGGTCTTTTGTACATGGCCTTTATGATGTTGAGGTATGTTCTATCTATACCTAGTTTGTTGAGGGTTTTTATCAAGAATGGATGCTGTAGGGGCACCTGGGTGGCTCAGTCCGTAAAACGTCTGCTTTTAGTTCTGGTCATGATCTCGGGGTCCTGGGGTCAAGCCCCATGTCAGGGTCCCTGCTCGGTGGGGACCCTGCTTCTCTCTCTCTCCTTCTGCCTGCCACTCCCCCTGCTTGTGCACTCTCTGTCTCTCTCTCTGTCTGTCTCTCTCTCAATCTCTCTCTGTCAAATAGATGAATAAAATCTTTTAAAAAATGGATGTTGTATTTTGTGAAATGCTTTTTCTGCATCTATTGACAGGATCATGATTCTTATCCTTTCTTTTACTAATGTAGTATATCACATTGAGTGATTTGCAAATATTGAACCACCTCTGTCGCCCAGGAATAAATCCCACCTGATTGTGGTGAATAACTCTTTTAATGTACTGTTGGATGCAACTTGCTAGTATCTTGAGAATTTTTGTTGTCCGTGTTCATCAGTGATATTGTCTTGTAATTCTCCTTCATATTGGGGTCTTTGCCTGGTTTTGGAATCACAGTAATGCTTGCCTTGTAGAAGGAGTTTGGAAGTTTTCATTTCATTTCTATTTTTTGGAATGATTTGATAAGAATAGGTATTAACTCTTCTTTAAATGTCTGATACAATTCCCTTGGGAAGCTATCTAGCCCTGGACTTTTGTTTATTGGGAGATTTTTAGTTACTGATTCAATTTCTTTGCTGGTTTTGGGCCTGTTCAAATTTTCTATTTCTTCCAGTTTCAGCTTTGGTAGTTTGTATGTTTATAGGGATTTGTCCATTTCTTCCAGAATACCCAGTTTGTTAGAATATAATTTTTCATAATATTCTCTTTTAATTGTTTATATTTCTGTGGTGTTAATCGTGATCTCTCTTCTTTCCTTCATGTTTCTATTTATTTGGGTCCCTTCTCTTTTCTTTTTGATAAGCCTAGCTAGGGGTTTATCAATTTTGTTAATTATTTCAAGGAACCAGCTCTTAGTTATTTTGATCTCTTCTACTGTTATTTTTGTTTGTTTGTTTGTGTCTATATCATTTATTTCTGCTCTAATCTTTATTATTTCCTTTTTTTTCTGCTGGATTTAGGCTTTACTTGCTGATAATTTCTATTTCCTTCATGTCAATATTGCAATATTCTTCCCTCTTAGGACTGCCTTTGCTGCATCCAATGTTTTGGACTGTCATGTTTTCTTTTTCATTTGCTTCCATGTACTTTTTAATTTCTTTTTAAATTTCCTGGTTAACCCATTCATTCTTTAGTAGGATGTTCTTTAACCTCCACATATTTGTGGTCTTTCCTAATTTTTTCTTGTGCTTGACTTCAAGTTTCATAGCACTGTGGTCTGAAAATATGCATATGATCTCAATGTTTTTGTACTTGTTGAAGGCTGCTTTATTACCCAGGATATGATCCATTCTAGAGAATGTTCTCTGTGCACTTGAAAAGAAGGTGTATTCTGCTGCTTTATCATAAAATGTTCTGAATATATCTGTTAAGTTCATCTGGTCTAGTTTGTCTGAAATCCATTGTTTCTTTATTGATTTTCTGCTTAGATGATCTGTCCATTGGTGTGAGTGGGGTGTTAATGTCCCCTACTATTATTGTATTATTGTCAATGAGTTCCTTTATGTTTGCTATTCATTGATATTAATTGATTTATATATTTGGTTATCTCAATTTGGGGGCATAAATGTTTACTATTGTTATGTCTTCTTAATGGATAGTCCCCTTAATTATGATATAAGGTCATTCTTCATCTCTTGTTACAGTATTTGTTTTAAAATCAAGTTTGATGTAAGTTTGGTACTCTGGCTTTCTTTTCTTTTCCCATTAGCATGGTAGGGGGTTTTCTGTCTCCTCACTTTCAATCTGCAAGTGTCTTTAAGTGTATAATGAATTTCTTGTGGGCAGCATATAGCTGGGTCTTGTTTTTTATCTATTATGATATCCTATGTCTTTTGACATTTAGTCCATTTACATTCAGAGTGATTATAGATATATATGAATTTAGTGTCATTTTGTTACCTGTAATGTTGGCGCTTCTTGTGTTGTTCTCTGTTCCTTTCTATTGTATGTTGCTTTTGGGCATTTTCCCCAATCAAAATGTACCCTGTAATATTTCTTGCAGGGCTGATTTACGGGTCATAAACTCCTTTAGTTTTTTGTTTGTCTGGGAAATTCTTTATCTCTTCTATTCTCAATGACAGACTTGCTGCATAAAATACAGTTGGCTGCAGAATTTTCCCATTCAGTACATTGAATATATTCTGCCCCTGCCTTCGCTCTTGTAATTTTTCTGTGGACAGATCTGCTTTGCCCCTGATTTGTCTTCCCTTGTAGGCTAATGGCTTTTTGTTTAGCTGCTTTCAGGATTCTTTTCTTGTCTGTGTATTTCGTGAATTTTACTATGATACGTTGGTGATGGCCAGCTTTTGATGAATTTAATGGGAGTTCTCTGTGCTTCTTGGTTTCAGTGTCTGTTTCCTTCCCCAGATTAGGGGAGTTTTCAGCTTTAATTTGCTCAGCTAAACTTTCTGTTCCTTTTTCTCTTTCTTCATCTTCCGGGACTCCTATGATACAAATGTTATTACACTCTAATCAGTTACTGAGCTTCCTAAGTTTACATTCATTATACAATACCTTTCTTTTCCTCTTCCTTTCAGCTTCATTATTTTCTATAACTTTATCTTCTATATCACTGATTCTTTCCTGTGCTTGGTCTATCCTTGTTTTCATGTTATTTATTCAGGTTTTCATCTCAGTTATGACATTTTTAATTTTGGCATGACTAGATTTTAGTTCTTTTATCTCTGTAGTAAGTGATTCTCTAGTGTCCTCTATGCTTTAGTCAAGCCCAGCTCGTATCCTTATAATTGTTGTTATAAATTCTAGTTAAAATATCTTCCTTATAGCTATGTTGGTTAAATCCCTGTCAGGTACTTCTTCCTGTTTTCTTTTTTTTTTAAATAGTTTTGGAGGTAGAACTTAGTGATTCAACAGTTTCATATAACACCCAGTGCACATTATATCAAGTGCCCTCCTTAACACCCATCACACAATTATCCCTTCCCAACACCTACCTCCCCTCCAGAAAGCCTGTTTGTTTCCCAGAGTTCAGTGTATCTTATGGATTGCCTCCCTCTCAAATTTCATCTTATTTTACTTTTCCTTCATTTCCCCTATGTTCATCTGTTTTGTTTCTTAGATTCCACATAAGAATGAAATCATAGGGTATTTCTCTGTTTCTGACTGGCTTATTTCAGTTCTCATAATACCCTGTAGTTCCATTCACGTCATTGCAAATAAATAATAAGATTTCATTCTTTATGATGGCTAATTATATTACATTATATATATGTTATATATATAATATTCTTTATCCATTTATATATAATATCCACTTTTATATAAAATATATAATATTTTATATATATATATATATAATCTTTATCCATTCATCCATGGAAATCTCAGCTCTTTCCATATTTTGGCTATTGTGGATATTGCTGCTATAAATACTGGGGTGCATTGCCCCTTTGAATCACTATGTTTGTATCCTTTGGAAAAATACCTAGTAGTAGTAGGGTAGCTCTATTTTTAACTTTTTGAGGAACCTCCATACAGTTTTCCAGAGTGATTGCACAGTTTGTATTCCCAGCAATAGTATAAGAGGTTTCCCCTTTCTTTTCATCCTTGCCAACATCTCTTGTTTCCTGACTTACTAATTTTAGCCATTCTGACAAGTGTGAGGCGGTATGTCATTGAGGTTTTGATTTGTATTTCCCTGATGCCAACTGATGTATCTGTGGGTCATTTGTATGTCTTCCCTGAGGAAATGTGTGTTCATGGTCCAGTTTATGGTCCATTCTTCTGCATGTGGCTGTCCAGTTTTCCCAATACCATTTGTTGAAGAGACTGTCTTTTTTCCTTTGTATATTTCTTCCTGCTTTGTCGAAGATTAGTTAACCGTAGCGTTGAAGGGCCATTTCTGGATTCTCTAGTCTGTTCCATTGATCTATGTGTCTGTTTTTGTGCCAGTACCATACTATCTTGATGATTATAGCTTTGTAATACAGTCTGAAGCCTGGAATTGTGATTCCTCCAGCTTTGGTTTTCTTTCTCAACTTTCCTTTGGCCATTCAGTGTCTTTCCTGGTTCCATACAAATTTTAGGTTTGTTCCAGCTCTGGGAAAAATGCTAATAATATTTTGATAGCGCTTACAATGAATGTGTAGATTGCTTTGGGTAGCATAGACATTTTAACAATATTTGTTCCTCCAATTGATGAGCATGGAGTGTTTTTCCATTTCTTTGTGCCTTCTTCAATTTCTTTCATAAGTAGTCTATAGTTTCAGAGGACAGATCCTTTACCTCTTTGGTTAAGTTTATTCCTAGGTAGCTTACAGTTTTGGTGCCAATTGTAAATGGGATCGATTCCTTGATTTCTCTTTCTTCTGCTTCATTTTGGTGTATAGAAATGCAACTGACTTCTGTGCATTGATTTTATATCCTGTACCTTTGCTGAATTACTCTATCAGTTCTAGCAATGTTTGGGTGTAGTCTTTCAGGTTTTCTCTATAGAGTATCATGTGCTCTGCACAGAGTGAAAGTTTGACTTCTTTGCCAATTTGAATGCCTTTTACTTCTTTTTGTTGTCTGATTGCTGAGGCTAGGACTCTTATTCTACTATTACTAGGTTTAACAACAGTGGTGAGAGTGGACATCCCTGTCATGTTCCTGACCTTAGGGGAAAAGCTGTCAGTTTATCCCTGTTGAGAATGATATTCTCTGTAGGTCTTTGATATATGGCTTTTATGATATTGAGGTATGTTCCCTCTATCCCTATATGGTGGAGAGTTTTTATCAAGAAAGGATGCTGTGTTTTGTCAAATCCTTTTTCTGCATCTATTGAGAGAATCATATGGTTCTTGTCCTTTCTTTTATTATTGTGGTGTATCACATTAATTGATTTGTGGATGTTGAACCACACTTGCAGCCCAAGAATAAATCACACTTTGTTGTGGTGAATAATCCTTTTAATGTACCATTGGATCTTATTAGCTAGTATCTCGGTGAGAATTTTTCCATCTATGTTCATCAGGGATATTCGTCTGCAGTTTTCCTTTTTGGTGGGATCTGGTTTTGGGATCAAGGTAGTGCTGGTCTCATAATATGAGTTTGGAAGCTTTCCTTCCATTCCTGTTTTTTGAAATAGGTTCAGAAGAATCGTATTCTTCTTTCAATGTTTGGTAGATTCTGCTGGGAAGCCATCTGGCCCTGGAATCTTGTTTGTTGGGAGCTTTTTGATTACTGTTTCAATTTCTTTGTTGGTTATGGGCCTATTCAGGTTTTCTATTTCTTCCTGTTTCAGTTTTGTTAGTTTGTATGTTTCTAGGAATGCAGCCATTTCTTCCAGATTGCCTAATTAGTTGGCATATAATTGCTCATAGTATTCTCTTTTAATTGTTTGCATTTCTTTAGTGTTTTTTGTGATCTCTTCTCTTACATTCATGATTTTATTTATTTGGGTCCTTTCTCTTTTCTTCTTGAGATGTCTGGCTAAGTGGTTATCAATCTTATTAATTCTTTCAAAGAACCAGCTCCTAGTTTCATTGATCTGTTCTACTGTGTTTTTTTTTTTATTATTATTTCAATATCATTGATTTTTGCTCTAATCTTTATTTTTTCTCTTCTTTTGCTGGATTTAGGCTTTATTTGTTGTTCTTTTTCCAGATCCTTTACATGTTAGGTTACACTGTGTATTTGAGACTTTTGTTGTTCCTTGAGAAAGTCCTGTATTACTATATACTTCCCTCTTAGGACAGCTTTTGCGGCATCCCAAAGGTTCTGAACTGTTGTGTTTTCATTTTCATTTGCTTCCATGTATTTTTTAAATTCTTCTTTAATTTCCTGGTTGGCCCATGCATTCTTTAGGAGGATGCTCTTTAACCTTCATGTATGTGTGTTCCTTCCAAATTTTTTCTTGTGGTTGAGTTTAAGTTTCAAAACTTTGTGGTCTGAAAATATGCATAGTATAATCTCAATCTTTTGGTACTGTTTGAAACCTGATTTATGACCCAGTATATCATCTATTCTGGAGAATGTTCCATGTGTACTTAATATGAATATGTTTTCTGTTGTTTTAGATGAAATGTTCTGAATATATCTGTGAAGTACATCTGATCCAGTGTATCATTAAAAGCTCTTTTGTCCTTGTTGATCTTCTGCTTAGATGATCTGTTCATTGCTGTGAATCAGGTGTTAAGCTCCCTTACTATTATTATATTATTATCAATGTGTTCGTTTAATTTTGTTATTAATTTGTTTATATATTTAGCTACTCCAAATTTAGGGGCATAACTATTTACAATTGTTAAATCTTATTGTTGGATAGACTCTTTTATTCTGATACAGTATCCTTCTTCATCTCTTATTAGTCTTTGTTTTAAAATCTAGTTTGTCTCATATAAGGATTGCTATTCCAGCTTTCTTTTGATGTCCATTACCTTGCTAAATAGTTTTCACTCCCTTACTTTGAATCTGGAGGTATTTTTGGTTCTAAAATGAGTCTCTTGTAGACAGCGTATCAATGGGTCTTTTTTTTTTTTTTTTTTTCCCAATCTGATACGCTGTGTCTTTTGATTGGGGCATTTAGTCCATTTAAATTTAGATTAATTATTGAAAGATGTGAATTTAGTGCCACCGTATTACCTGTAAAGTTGCTGTTCTTGTAGATTGTCTCTGTTCCTTTCTGGTCTTTGTTATGTTTGGGCTCTCTCTTCCCTGGAAGGATCCTCTAAATATTTTCTTGCAGGCCTGGTTTAGTAATCACGAATTCTTTTAGTTTATGTTTATCCTGGAAACTCTTTATCTGTCCCTCTATTCTGAATGACAGCCTTGATGGATAGAGTATTCTTAGGTTGCATATTTTTCACATGTAGTACATTGAATATATTATGCCAGTCCTTTCTGGCCTGTCAGTTCTCTGTGGACAGATCTGCTGCCAGCCTTATATCTATACCATTGTAGGTTAAGGACCTCTTGTCCTGAGCTGCTTTCAGAATTTTCTCTTTATCTTTGAAATTTGCAAGTGTCACTATTATATGTTGAGATGTGGACCTATTTTTATTGATTTTTTTTGGGGGGGGGCGGTTCTCTGTGCCTCCTGGACTTGAATGCCTGTTTCCTTCCCCAGATTATTACGGAAGTTTTCAGGTATAATTATCTCAAAGAAACCTTCTGCCCTCCCCTTTATCTTCTGGGAGCCCTATTATCCAGATATTATTTTGTTTTATTGAATTGCTGAGTTTTTGAAGTCTCCCTTCATGATCTAGTAGCTGCCTTACTCTCTTCTTTTCAGCTCCCTTATTTCTATCATTTTGTCTTCTATATCACTGACTCTCTCTTTTGCCTCATTTATCCATGCTGTTAGAGCTTCCATTTGTGACTTGATGTCAGTAATAGCATTTTTAATTTCTGCCTGATTCAATTTTAGTTCTTTTATTTCTACATTTGGGATTCTCTAATGTCTTCTATGCTTTTTTCAAGCCCAGCTACTCTCTTTATTCATTGTTTTAAATTCTAGTTCAGACATCTTACTTTTATCTGTATTGATTAAATCCCTGGCAGTGAGTACTACCTTCTGTTGTTTATTTTGGGGTGCATTTCTCTGTCTCGTCTTTATGTCCAGAAACAAAAGAATGAGAGATAAAAGACAACAATAACAACAACAGAAAAAAAAATCAAACAACAAAACAGAAGAAAACAAAAACAGAATAAGAAAAAAATCACACAAGAAACAAAACAGAACAGAAAAAAAGAAACTAGATCCTTTGTGTATTTTCTTCTGCCTTTTAAAAGAAACTTGATCCCAAATTAGGAAAGAAAGAAAAACACATATGCTGTTCTATATGATTGGTAAATTTGGTACTAGCCAGTTGTTCCTGCTGGTCTTCCTGGGAAGGGACCTGTTGTGCTGATCTTCAGGTGCCCTTGCACTTGTGGAAATGCACTTTCCTTGTCAGGGAGCCAGGCTCCGAGTAAGCAGCTCAGGATTCCACTATGTTGCACTGTTTTGTCCTTGATGGATTTCAGCACTGATAGGGTAATGAAAATGGTGGCGTCCCATTCTCTAGCCCCAGAATTGTAAGTTTGTGCCCCCCCACTCTTCAGTTAGCCTTCACTTTTGTCTCCCCAGTTTCCATCTGAACTCTTTGTTCACCCAACTTGTGACCAAGCATTTTTTTTTTCCTCAGGCATGCCACTCAGTTTCAAGTCTCCATATTTCAGGGACTATTATAGCCTGGACCCATGTTGTTCCTCTGGGGGAGGGAGAGGGATCTCGCCACACTTCTGCATTTTACTGGGCCTCTGCTTGGAGCATTGTCATGGGATTGTGCCGTGGTTCACAGTTTATGGCAATACTGAGCAGAAAGCCACCGCCTAGACTTGCTGTTTTCAGTCCACTTCCCTGTTCCAATGCCTGGGAACTCTGACACACTCAAGCACCCCCATTCTTTCTCTAATCCCGGGGATCCTGAGACCACACTCTTCTACCTGGGATTCCACCCCACTTCACCACCTGAGCACCTTTAATGCAGGGACGTCCCCCACAGTAGCCGACATATAAAAGTTCCAATTTTGTGCTCCACTGCTTATAATCCTTTGCATTAACCTCCTTAAGCTGGATCCTTCCCTGCTGCTGTATCCTCTGATATATCATCCTGGATTCAAGTCTCCACACCTCCTATCTTCCAAAAAGGGGTCACTTTTTTATTTGTAGAATTACAGCATTTCTTTTCTCAGATCTCTGACTGATTTCGCAAATGTTCAGAATGATTTGGTAACTATCTAGCTGAATTCCAGGGACCAGACAAATTTAGGGTCCCCTACTCCTTGGCCATCTTAACTCCTCACTTTTCCTGTTCTTTCTTTAGGAATGAATTCCTCATCTCCTCATTTTGTTGTGGAAATAAAAAAAAAAAGAAGGGATGCTAGATCAGAGTGTGGTTTGGTTTGCTTTTGAAGAAGCTGGATCCAAAACATAAAATATATTTTAAAAACTTTAAAAAAAAGAAAAAAAGAAAGAAAGAAAGCTAGATCCTAGGTGTGTTTTGGTCTTCTTGTTAAAAGAAGCTAGATCCAAAAAGGGAAAAAAATAAAATTAAAATTAAAAAAAATTAATAAATAAAATAAAATAAAATAAATAATAAAAAATAATAAAAATAAAAAGGAAGTACCTATTTTCACTAGAGCTGAAGTTTTGTGATACTCTATGATCAGTAGACTTGGTGCATGCAGGGTTTCATGCTGGTTTTCTGGGGGAGGACCCTATTGCACTGATTCTCAGGTGGACTTGCCGTAGTGGAGATGCACTTTCAGGGTGCAGGAGGGTGGTGCTTGGTGTGATGAGCTCCAGCCTCCCCTTTGTGATTGTGTTTTGCTCTCTGAAGTCAGTCAGTTCTTATGAGTAGGGTGAAAATGACATCACCCCACTCTCATCCCCAGAGTGGGGAGTTTGTGCCCACTGCCCTTCAGGAAGCCCTCACATGAAAGTGAACAATCACCTATCTTGTGTCCCTGTCTTTTGCCATATCCCTGCCTTCACTCTGCCTGTGTCTGAGCTGTCTGCCTGTCAGGTGGCACCGCATTTCTATGTTTCATCTCAGGTGAGTGGCTGGGTTTCAAAACTCCAAGTTTTAGAGATCCATGTGGCATGGACCCATGCTGAACCTCTGTGGGTGGGTCTCACTGCTCTGTGGCTATTTGGCGGTTTGTCCCAGAGACTGGTTGCACTGGTCAGTGGTTTGCAGTTTATGGTTAAGTGCAGTAGAACACCAGCCCCAAGGCTCACTGCCTTCAGCCAGCATCCTTGTTTGTATGTTAGTGAATGGAGCAGCTCAGTGGTGCCCATCAGGTATTTTGTCCACCCCTCCGAGATGTTGTGCCCCCTCTCCCAAATATACTCCAAACAGGGGAACTGCTTCTCCCTACGCAACCTAGGGGATCCTCAGACCATTTTGCCCACTCCCAGGTCTCTGCCCTCCTTCCCCCTGGAGCACTGCTAAGCCCACCAGGCTCAAGCCTTTCCAAGCTGGACCTTGGAAACTTCAGACTCTGTGCTCCTCTGTTAATATAACCTGTAGTATTCTCAATAACCAAACTGTGGAAGGAGCTGGGATGTCCTTCAACAGATGAATGGATAAAGAAGATGTGGTTCATATATACAATGGAATACTACTCAGCCATCAGAAAGGATGAATACCCACCATTTGCATCAACATGGATGGAACTAGAGGGTATTATGCTAAGTGAAATAAGTCAATCAGAGAAACACAATTATCATATGGTTTCACTCATATGTGGGATATAAGGAATAACGCAGAGGACCATAGGGGAAGGGAGGGAAAACTGAATGGGAAGAAATCTGAAAGGGAGAAAAACCATTAGAGACTCTTGACTCTGGGAATCAAACTGAGGGTTGCAGAAGGAAGGGGGTGGGGGCATGGGGTAACTTGGTAATGGGCATTAAGGAGGGCACGGGATGTGATGAGCACTGGGTGTTATACGCAACTAATGAATCTTTGAATACTACATCAAAAACTAATGATGTACTATATGTTGGCTAGTTGAACTTAAAACAAACTAAACAACCTGTGGTATTCAGGCCCTCTCTTTTTCCCTGTCAGTGGTTTTGGGGAAGAGTTTTTCTTGTGTTATTCCCTGCAAACACTTCCACTCTCTCTTTTTCTTTCTGTTTCATTCCTCTTTCTGAGATCATGGCTCCCTCCCCATCACAGCACCCACAGCTCTTCTCTCCCTTAATTCAACCCTCCACCACTCCTAACTTCTAAGATGTGGTGCGTTTTCACCTCTATTCATGCATTTTTACTCTCTCCGTCTTCAGATGGGTGTTCAAAATGATTTGATATTTATCTAGCTGTGTTCAGGGATCATGTAAGCCTAGGGTATCTCTACTCCTCCACCATCTTAACTCATCTCTTTTTCTTGATATCAAATGAAATGTGCTCAGTTTTTCACAATTGAGTGTTAGCTCTCGTTTTATCATATATGACCTTTATTATGTTGAGGTATATATCCTCTAAACTCACTTTGTTGGAAGTTTTTATCACGAATGGATATTGAATTTTGTCAAATATTTTTCTGCATCATATGAGATGACATAATTTTTATCCTTCATTATGTAAATGTGTTGTATCATGTTGATAAATTTGCTTCCTTTATCCTTGATATCTGCTACTTTCCCCAGATTAAGAAAGTTTCAGCTATTATTTCTTCAAATAAGTTTTCTGCCACTCCTTCTCTTTCTGGGACCCTTATAGTGTGAATGTTTGCATGATGTTGTACAAGAGATCCCTTAACCGATCTTCTTTTTTTTTTTTTTTTTTTAAGATTTTATTTATTTATTTGACAGAGCGAGATACACAGGGAGAGAGAGAACACAAGCAGGGGGAGTGGGAGAGGGAGAAGCAGGCTTCCCGCAGAGCAGGGAGCCCGATGCGGGGCTTGATCCCAGGACCCTGGGATCATGACCTGAGCGGAAGGCAGATGCTTAACAACTGAGCCACCCAGGCGCCACCCCAATCTTCTGTTTTAAAAATTATTTTATCATTTTGTTGTTTAGCTGGGGTGATTTTCATCACACTCTTCCAGATTGCTGATCCATTCTTATGCATCCCCTAATCTACTGTTGATTCCCTCTAGTGTACTTTTCATTTCAGGTATTGTATTGTTCTACTCTGTTTTAAAAAATATTTTCTATCTCTTTTTTGATGTTCTCACTGAATTCATCCACTCTTCTCTCCAGTGTGCTGAGCATCCTCATGACCATTACTCTGAACTCTTTATCAGGCATATTGCTTATCTGTGTTTATTTAGTTCTTTTTCTGAGCTTTTGTCTTGTTCTTTCTTTTGGAACATATTCCTCTGTCTCCTCATTTTGTTTGACTTTCTGTTTCTTTGTCTTTTTTTTTTTTTTTTTTTTTTTACTATGATTAGGCATAATAGCTACTTCTAACCTAATAGGAATGATCTTGTTTATAGTTGTCCCATATGTAGACTGTGTGTGCCTTGTCACTTTCGCTGGCTGTCTGGAGCTGTGGCATTCATAGGCTGAGAGTCCCAGGCACTGTGCTGGGGCCACCCTGGTGTGATTGCCAAAAGTGAAGTGGGCATGAGCCAGGGTTTTCCCAAGGTTCTCTGGGTAGAGGATGCTGTGGCTTGACAGGTAAAGCTGAAGCGGTTGCAAGCCAGGGGTCTCAGGGCTCTTTGGGCAGATGGAACCCTTGGTAGGAAAGCTGAAGCTGGAGTGGGTGTGGGCTGGGAAGCCTTGGAGTTCTCCATGCTTAGTGAGCCCTTGGAAGACAGCAAAAGATGATGTGGGTACAAGCCACTGGGTCCTGGAGCTTTCTGGTAAGGCGATATCCTGTTGGTGCTGCTGGGTCTGAGGTAAGTTCAAGCTGGAGTGTCCCAGAGTACTCTACACGGTGGGGGCGGGGGAGGCGGGGCGGGTTCCTGGCTTGGTGGCTAGAACTGTTGAAGGGCATGGTTTGTGGGTCTCAGGATGATTTGTTCTGGAGTTCCTTTGTGGGGCAGCTGGAGCCAAGGCATGTGGTGGCCAGAAAGTCCTGGGATACCTTGTGCAGGTGTCAGGCAAGGCAGCTGGAGCAGAAACAGTCACAGGCCAAGGAGTTCCATGCATGCTGTGCAGTGGCACCTTGGCAGGGTGGCTCGATCTTGGGTGGGTGTTTACCAGGGGCCCCAGGATTCTCAGTACAGGAGGCACCCTGTGGAGTCATTTAGAACTGAAGCATTCATGGGCCAAGACATCCCAGAATGCTCAGCACACAGGGTGCCCTGGCAAGTCATCTGAAGCCAAAGTACCACAGGCCTGGAGTGTTTCAGGGTGGTTTGCATCTATGTCACCTGGGTGATATAGCTGGAACTGTAGTGACAATTGACCAGGGGTGTTGAGATTTGTGCCATGCTGCAACTTTGTGGGATAGCTGGGGCTGGTGTGGTGTAGGAGCCTGGGGCTCAATGAAGTGGTAGACTGGCTAGGGTACACAGACCCTCTTTCTATTTGTGCTGTCAAAATGAAGGGGGAACATAAACTGTGGTGCTCACCAGCCCCTTCAACCTAGAAAGAGTTCCAGCAGCTCCCCCACCATTTGGCTGGATTCTAGAGCTGGTTCCTTTGTATTCTAGTTGCCTTGTTAGACCATGTTTTTCTTCTCCATGTCCCAGGGCAGACCAGTCTGCTCACAGTCCCTCAGTATCATCCCTTCCACTGTAGTTTGCAGCATCAAGATGAAAGTTCCTTTCGTTATCATGTCTCCATCTCTCGGGCTATTCCGTGTGTGGTCTCACTATTTTTTGGTATGCAGAAGCTGTTCAGACAGCCCTCAGTTCTTTAGGAGAAATTGCTTGATAAATAGGTGTGGATTTGGTCTGTCCCTGAAGGAGGTGAGTTTAGGGTTTTCCTACCTCACCATCTTGGTCCAGAACTGGGCTTAGTTTCTTCTTCTTTTTCTTGTTCCTTGAGGTGTAAACTTTAGTGGTTTGAGATCTACATTTTTTTTCTTTTCTTTTTTTTTTTTTTAAAGATTTTATTTATTTATTTGAGACAGACAGAATGAGAGAGAGAGAGCACATGAGAGGGGGGAGGGTCAGAGGGAGAAGCAGGCTCCCCGCTGAGCAGGGACCCCGATGCGGGACTCGATCCAGGGACTCCAGGATCATGACCTGAGCCGAAGGCAGTCGCTTAACCAACTGAGCCACCCAGGCGCCCTACATTTTTTTTCTTAATGTATGTGTTTATCAATATAAACTTTCATTTTAGACCTGCTTTTGCTGCATTCAATCAGTTTTGGTATATTGTGTTTGCATTTTTATGTTTCAAGATATATTTTGATTTCTTGTTTGATCCATTGGTTGTTCAGGAATGCGTTATTCAATTTCCACATATTCATGGATTTTCCATAAATTTTCTTGTTAATTATTTAGACTTTAATAATATTGTGGTTATAAAAGATAGTTGGTAATTTTTGATCTTATTAAATTTGTAAAGACTTCTGTGATGTATCACTAAATCTATTCTGGAGAATTCTCCAAGTGCACTTAAAAGGAATGTGTATTCACAATGTTGGATGGAATGTTCAGTATATGTCTGTTAGGTTCATTTGGTTTAAAGTATAGATCCAGCCCAGTGCTTCTTTATTGATTTTTTGTCAGGATAATCTATCCATTGTTGAAAGTGGGGTATTTAACATCCCTACTATTATAGGGGTACAATGTGGGGAACAAATATATTTATGAGTGATATCCTCTTGATGAATTGATTCCTTCATCAATATATATTGACATTCTTTCTAATTTTTTTAGTACATCATTGGTTTTTGATATAATGTTCAATGACTCATTAGTTCTGTATAACACCCAGTGCTCATCACATCACATGCCCTCCTTAATGCCCATCACCCAGTTACCCCATTCCCCCACCCACCTCCCTTTCCACAACCCTCAGTTTGTTTCACAGACTCAAGAGTCTGTTATGGTTTGTCTCCCACTCAGATTTCTTCCCATTCAGTTTCCCCCCTACCCCTATTGTCCTCTGCACTATTCCTTATGTTCCACATATGAGTGAAACCATATGATAATTGTGTTTCTCTGATTGACTTATTTCACTTAGCTTCCACTTGCCCTCCAGTTCCATCCATGTCGATGTAAATGGTAGACAGTTTTTAGCTTAAAGCTTATTTTGTCTGATGTAAGTATAGGTACCCTTTTTTGTCTCTCTTTTGGTTTTCACTTGCTAAGAATACTTTTTCCCATGTCATCTCTGGAGCTCATCTGGGTCCTTAAAATTGATGTGAGTCTCCATTGTATGTCAACTATACTCAAATTAAAAACAAAACAAAACAAAACAAAAAACAAAAACAGATACGAGTCTCAAGGTGGCACCATATATTTGAGTCTTGCTTTGTAGTTCTTCCAGTCACTCAACACCTTTGTTTGCAGAATTTAATCAGTTTACATGTGGAGTAATTATTGCTACTTAATAACTTACTAATCACATATTTTTGTTTTCTGCTCTGGTTATTTGTTCTTTGTCTCATGCTTCTTCATTTGTCATTTTATATTTTTCCATAGAAAAAGTATGTTTGATTCTTTTCTCTTTATCTCTTATATGTACTGTTGGTTTTTGCTTTGTGCTTACCCTGTGGCTTAAATAAAAACATTTTATAGATATTATAGTTTATTTTATGCTGATAGCAACTTAACTTTGATCACATACAAAAAAATCTACCCTTTTACTCCCTCTTTATGTTTGTGAAGTTACAAATTATCTACTATTATATTTTTTATTTACTAACATATTATTGTACCTGTAGTTATTTTTAATACTTTTGTCTTTTAAACTTTATACTAGAGTTAATGGTAATATACCACCATATGACAGCATGAGAATATCATAAATTTGAATATATAGTTACCTTTACCAGTGAGTTTTTATATTTTCATTTTTTTCATGTTACTAATTAGCATATTTACATTTCACCTTGAAGATCTCCTATTGACATTTCTTGTAAGGCAGGTCTAGTGCTGATGACCTCCCCTCAGCTTTGGTTGCCTGGAAAACTCTCTCTCTCCTTCATTTCTGAAGGACAACTTTGCCAGATGGAACCATTTTCATTGTCAGTGTTTTTCATTTAGAACTTAAATATATCATTCATCTCTCTCCTGGCTTGTAAGATTTTTAGTGAGAAATTTACTGATAGCTTAATGGGGTTCCCTTATAAGTTAAAAGCTTCTTTTCTGTTACTGCTTTTAACATTTGCCTTTGATTTATGACATTTTTATTATAATGTCTTTTTTTAGAGGTTTTATTTATTTATTTCTCAGAGAGAGGGAGAGATTGAGAGCACCCACAAGCAGGGGGAACAGCAGGCAGAGGGAGAAGCAGACTCCCCACTGAGCAAGGATCCTGGTGCAGGACTTGATCCCAGGACCCTGGGATCATGACCTGAGTGGAAGGCAGCTGCTTAACCAACTGAGCCACCCAGGCATCCTTATAATGCCTTTTATCACATCTTGCTAAAGGTTCTGAATGTTTCTTAGACTTTCTATGAATGTGGCTACTCCATGCTTCTTGCTCCCTCTTGTGGCAGAATTCTTAAATTTGTATGCCTTCTCACAATCCCGCACCGCGCCAGGCTGTGTGCTAGCTAGCCTCCCTTTTGCTTTAACAATGGTGAAGCTAAAGTTCAATTTTGTGGTCTCTCATGCCTGCAAATTCATTGCAGTGTTCTGCAGTGCTCAGTATTTATCTGCCAAAGCTTGCTCTTTCCGCTGCTGGAAACATGCATAGGTAGGTTAGCTAAAGGGCAGGGATGTGGGTGAGGTGTTTGAAGCACGAAGGGTACCTTTGGGCCAGTTGGCATGATGCATTAGGTTGGGTCTCCCCAGAGGCTCATGGGCTGGCTTCTTAATAGTGTCTGTGATGCAGTTAGTAGAATCAATGTCCCTTTTGCCATTCAAGTGTCCTATCTGCCTCCCTAACAGCCTCTTCCCCTGCCCAAGTCCTACAACTCACTATTCTGTTCTCTGGATGTTGTGAGAGAAGAATGGGCCTCTTTGGCAATGTCCTGCATAGCTGCAGAAGCCAGGCACTGACTTATGTGCTCTCACTTTCCCTTGTGGGAGAAGTTAAAGAATAAGAATTTCTATCTTGGCCTGAACTCTGTCTCTTAGAGAAAAGATGACACTGGTAAAATCAAACTGTTCCCTTCACTCCCTCCAAAGTTCCACACTTGTATTGTTTTGCTCTAATGATGTCTTGGAACTTTTCTATTAGAAGTAGGGTTTCCTATAAGGGCTTTCTTGTGTGGGTGATTGCTTAATACAGTGTTCTACAGGGGATATTGCACCACGGGTGAAAGGAGCTGGACATGGTCACAGCCACTGACGTCCACAGTTAGGACCAAGCTTTGTATGCCTATTGTATAATGCACAAGTGAGCAAGAATCTTTCTGGTCATTGGAATATGGTGCTGAATGCCACAGCACTCACACAAGCAATGTTGTCCATGAGTGGATGCCAATTGTTGTTGAGAGGGGATATAAGTGAAAAGTGTCTTAAGTGGTCATTTTCCTAGTCACTTAACATGTGATTTTTATCTTTTATTTTGTTAATGTGGTATATAACCATAATTGTTTTTGTTTTTTTTTTTTTTTTTTTTTTTTGAAACATTCTTGATCCCAAGAAAAGTCCCACGTGGCCAGTGTATAACTATTTTAAATTCAGTATGAAGTATAATGTTGAGGATTTTGCATCAGTATTTATCAGGCATGTTGGTCTGCAGTTTTCTTTGTGTATACAGTTTTTGTCTTGAAATGATATCAGGATAATGCTGGATTCATAAAATGGGTCTGGAAGTGTGGTCTTCAATTTTGTGGGAAGATTTTTAGAACTATTGGATTTATTTCTTCCTTAAATATTTAGAAGAATGCACCAGTGAAGTCATTTTTCTCCTGCACCTTTATTTTATTTATTTATTTATTTTTTTTATTATTGCTCAGTGGTCCTAAGTATTTTTTTTAATTTTTTTATTGTTATGTTAATCCCCATACATTACATCATTAGTTTTAGATATAGTGTTCCATGATTCATTGTTTGTCTCCTGCACCTTTATTTATTTTTATTTTTTTTGTTTATTATTATTAAAATTTAAAGTATTAATTTTAATTCCAGTTAGTTAACATGCAGGACTATATTAGTTTCAGATGTACAATATGGTGATTCAGCACTTCCATACATCACCTGGTGCTCATTACAAGTATACCTTTTAATCCCTAATCTGAATTTAAACTATCCTCCCACTGATCTCCCCGCTGGTAATCATCAGTTTGTTCTCTATATTTAGGAGTCTGATTCTATTTTCTTTTTCAATTTGGCATTTCCAGTTCTTTTAAAAAATTTTTAATTTAAATTAAATATAGTTAATATAAGGAGTATTATTATTTTCAGGGGTAGAATTTAGTCACATATGACATCAGTGACATCAGTCACATATGACACCCAGAGCTAATTACATCAAGTGCACTCCTTTTTTTTTTTTTAATTTTATTATGTTATGTTAGTCACCATACAACACATCATTGGTTTTTGATATGGTGATCCACGATCCATTGTTTTCATGTAACACCTAGTGCTCCATGCAGTACGTGCCTTCCTTAACACCCATCACCGGGCTAACCAATACCCCCTCCCCCTCCCCTCTAAAACCCTGTTTGTTTCTCAGACTCCATAGTCTCTCATGGTTCATCTCTCCCACCAATTCCCACCCCATTTTTCCCTTCCTTCTCCTACTGTCGTCCATGCTATTCCTTATGTTCCACAAAGAATTGAAACCATATGATAATTGACTTTCTCTGCTTGACTTATTTCACTTAGCATAATCTCCTCCAGTCCCATCCATGTTGATGTAAAAGCTGGGTATTCATCTTTTCTGATGACTGAGTAATATTCCATTGTATATATGGACCACATCTTCTTTATCCATTCATCTGTTGAAGGGCATCTCAGCTCTTTCCACAGTTTAGCTATGGCGGACACTGCTGCTATGAACACTGCGGTGCATATGGCCCTTCTTTTCACTACATCTGTGTCTTTGGGGTCAATACCCAGTAGTGCAATTGCTGGGTCATAGGGTAGCTCTATTTTTAAATTTTAAGGCACCTCCACACTATTTTCCAAAGTGGCTGTACCAATTTGCATCCCACCAACAGTGTAAGAGGGTTCCCCTTTCTCCACAACCTCTCCAACATTTGTTGCTTCTTTCCCTGTCCATTTTTGCCATTCTAACTGGTGTAAGGTGGTATCTCAATGTGGTTTTGATTTGGATTTCCCTGATGGCTAAGGATGATGAACATTTTTTCATGTGTCTGATAGCCATTTGTATGTCTTCTTCAGAGAAGTATCTTTTCATATCTTCTGCCCACTTTTTGACTTGATTATTTGTTTTTTGGGTGTTGAGTTTGAGAAGTTCTTTATAGAACTTGGATACCAGCCCTTTATCTGTAGTGTCATTTCCAAATATCTTCTCCCATTCTGTGGGTTGCCTCTTTGTTTTGTTGACTGTTTCCTTTGCTGTGCAGAAGCTTTTTATCTGGATGAAGTCCCAAAAGTTCATTTTTGCTTTTGTTTCACTAGCTTTTGGAGATGTATCTTGAAAGAAGTTGTGTGGCCGATGTCAAAGAGGTTACTGCCTATGTTCTCCTCGAGGATTTTGATGGATTCTTGTCTCACATTGAGGTCTTTCAACCACTTTGAGTTTATCTTTGTGAATGGTGTTAGAGAATGGTTGAGTTTCATTCTTCTCCATGTGGCTATCCAATTTTCCCAGCACCATTTATTGAAGAGACTGTTTTTTTTCCATTGCGTGTTTTTTCCTGCTTTGCCAAAGATTATTTGACCATAGAGTTGAGAGTCCATATCTGGGTTCTCTATTCTGTTCCATTGGTCTATATGTCTGTTTTTGTGCCAGTACCATGCTGTCTTGGTGATCACTGCTTTGTGATATAGCTTAAAATTGGGCAACGTGATGCCCCCAGCTTTGTTTTTCTTTTTGAACATTTCCTTGGCGATTCGGGGTCTTTTCTGATTCCACACAAATTTTAGGATTGTTTGTTCCAGCACTTTGAAAAATGTCATTGGAATTTTGAACGGGATGGCATTGAAGATATAGATTGCTCTGTGTAGCATAGACATTTTAACAATGTTTATTCTTCCGATCCATGAGCATGGAATATTTTTCCATCGTTTTGTGTATTCTTCCATTTCTTTTATGAGTGTTTTGTAGTTCCTGGAGTAGAGATCCTTTACCTCTTTGGTTAGGTTTATTCCGAGCTATCTTATGGTTTTTGGTGGTATTGTAAATGGAATTGTTTCTCTAATTTCTCTTTCTACAGTTACATTGTTAGTGTAAAAGAAAGCAACTGATTTCTGTGCATTGATTTTGTATCCTGCCACATTACTGAATTGCTGGATTAGTTCTAGTAATTTGGGGGTGGAGTCTTTTGGGCTTTCCACATAAAGTATCACGTCCTCTGCGAAAAGAGAGAGTTTGACTTCTTCTTTGCCAATTTGAATACATTTTTTCTTTTTGTTGTCTGATTGCTGTTGCTAGGACTTCTAGTACTATGTTGAACAACAATGGTGAGAGTGGGCACCCTTGACGTGTTCCTGATCTTAAGGGAAAGGCTCTCAGCCTTTCCCCATTGAGGATGATACTCACTGTGGGTTTTTCATAGATGGATTTTATGAGCTTGAGGAATGTTCCCTCTATCCCTATACTCTGAAGAGTTTTAGTCAGGACAGGATGTTGTATTTTGTCAAATGCTTTTTCTGCATCAATTGAGAGGACCATATGGTTCTTCTCCTTCCTCTTATTAATGTGTTCTATCACATTGATTGATTTGCGAATGTTGAACCACCCTTGCATCCCGGGGATAAATCCCACTTGGTCGTGGTGGATGATCCATTGAATGTATTGTTGGATCCTATTAGCTAGGATTTTGTTGAGGATTTTGGAATCCATAATCATCAGGGATATGGGTCTGAAATTCTCCTTTTTGATGGGATCTTTGCCTGGTTTGGGGATTAAGGCAATGCTGGCCTCATAGAATGAGTGTGGAAGTTTTCCTTCTGTTTCTATTTTTTGAAACAGTTTCGGTAGAATAGGTATTATTTCTTCTTTGAATGTTTGGTAGAATTCCCCAGGGAGTCTATCAGGCCCTGGACTCCTGCTTTTGCGGAGGTTTCTGATCACTGCTTCAATCTCGTTACTGGTTTTTGGCTTATTCAGGTTGTCAATTTCTTCCTGTTTCAGTCTTGACAGCTTATAGGGTTCCAGGAAGGCCTCCATTTCATCCAGATTGCTCAGTTTCTTGGCATATAGTTGTTGATAATAATTTCTAATAATTCTTTCTATTTCCTTGGTGTTAGTCGTGTCCTCTCCCCTTTCATTCATCATTTTATTAATTTGGGTCCTTTCTCTTTTCTTTCGGATAAGTCTGGCCAGTGGTTTTTCGATCTTATTAATTCTTTCAAAGAACCAACTTCTAGTCTCGTTGATCTGATCTACTGTGTTTCTGGTTTCTAATTCATTGATTTCTGCTCTAATTTTAATTATTTCTCTTCTAATGCATTGCTTAGGCATCGTTTGTTGCTTTTTCTCTAGTTCTTCAAGGTGTAGAGTTAGCTGGTGAATTTGGGATTTTTCTGTTTTTTTGAGTGAGGCTTGGATGGCTATGTATTTCCCCCTTAGGACCGCCTTTGCAGTATGCCATAGGTTTTGGACCAATGTGTTTTCGTTCTCATTGATTTCCATGAATTGTTTAAGTTGTTCTTTGATTTCCTGGTTGACCCAAGCATTCTTGAGCAGAGTGGTCTTTAGCTTCCAAGTGTTTGAATTTCTGCCAATGTTTTCTTGTGATTGAGTTCCAGTTTTAGAGCATTGTGGTCTGAGAATATGCAGGGAATAATCTCAATCTTTTGGTATCGGTTGAGACCTGATTTGTCACCCAGTATGTGGTCTATTCTGGAGAAAGTTCCATGTGCGCTCGAGAAGAACGAGTATTCTGTTGTTTTAGGGTGGAATGTTCTGTAAATATCCATGAGGTCCACCTGGTCCAGTGTATCATTCAAAGCTCTTGTTTCCTTGTTGATTTTCTGCTTAGATGATCTGTCCATTGCTGAGAGTGGAGTATTGAGGTCTCCTACAATTAACGTATTGTTATCAATATGACTCTTTATTTTGGTGAACAGTTGGCTTATGTAGATGGCTGCTCCCATGTTGGGGGCATAGATATTTACAATTGTTAGATCTTCTTGTTGGATAGACCCTTTAAGAATGATATAGTGTCCTTCTGTGTCTCTTATTACAGACTTAGTTTAAAATCTAATTTGTCTGATAAGAATTGCTACCCCAGCTTTCTTTTGAGGTCCGCTGGCATGGAAGATGGATCTCCATCCCTGCCCTTTCAGTCTGGATGTATCTTTAGGTTCAAAATGAGTCTCTTGTAGACAGCATATGGATGGGTCCTTTTTATCCAATCTGCAACCCTGTGCCGTTTTATGGGAGCGTTTAGGCCATTCACGTTGAGAGTGATTATTGAAAGATATGAATTAATTGTCATCATGTTGCCTGTGAAGACGTTGTTTTTATAGATTGTCCCTGTAAATTTCTGTTGTAGATCACTCTTGGGGTCTTTCTCCTTTTATAGAACCCCCTTAATATTTCTTGCAGGGCCGGCTTTATGGTCACATATTCTTTCAGTTTCTGCCGGTCATGGAAGCTCTGCATCTCTCCATCCATTCTAAATGACAGCCTTGCCGGATAAAGTATTCTTGGCTGCATGTTCTTCTCATTTAGTACCCTGAATATGTCTTGCCAGGCCTTTCTGGCTTGCCAGGTCTCTGTGGATAGGTCTGACGTTATTCTGATGTTCCTCCCTCTGTACATAAGGAATCTCTTCCCCCTAACTGCCCTTAAGATGGTTTCCTTGGTTCTAAGATTTGCAAGTTTTACTATTACATGCCGGGGTGTTGGCCTGTTTTCCTTGATCTTAGGAGGGGTCCTCTCTGCCTCTAGGACTCGAATGTTTGTTTCATTCCCCAGATTAAGGAAGTTCTCAGCTACGATTTGCTCAAATACATCTTCTAGTCCTCTCTCTCTCCACTCCCTCCGGGATTCCAGTTATTCTGACATTGGAACGCTTCATGGTGTCACTTATTTCTCTGATTCTATTTTCATGGATTCTGAGTTGTTTTTCCCTGGCCTCCTCTTTTCCCTTTTTATCTACTATATTGTCTTCCAGGTCTCTTTTTCGCTCTTCTGCCTCACTTACCCTAGCTGTTAGATTATCTAGATTGGATTGGATCTCATTGATAGCATTTTTAAGTTCTGCCAATTCACCTTTCATTTCTGCCCTTAGAGACTCTATGTTGCCATTAATTGACTTCTCCATTCTAGCCATTGTCTTCACAATTGCTATCTTGAATTCCATCTCCGACATCTTGGTTATATCTGCATCCATTTGTAAATCTGCAGCATAAGTCATAATCTCTGAGTCTTTTCTATTTTGGTGGCTCCTCCTCCCAGTCATTCTGTGGATGGCTGTTTGAGGGAATGTATAGAGTCCCAATTATTGACCGGAACCCAAGCAAGATGTACCTGTTTTCTTGGGACCTTAGGGTTGCTGGCCTCTTGTTTTCCCAGCCTGTCTTCTGCGGGAGGGGCCTGCTGCACTGTTACTCAGGCAACCCTGTTTGGGCGGAGTTGACCTGCCCCCGTGTGGCGGGGGATGGGCTCAGCGGGAATCAGTCTTTGGGGCTTTTGTTTTCTGGCAGCTTTCCCTGGCGGCTTTCAGCGTCTCTTCCACGAGTCAGAGCAGAAGAGACCGTTTCCAACCCTCTGCCTCAGAGCAGAGAGACCGCAGTCTGTTCTTCAGTGAGCTCCCCAGGCCACACGGTCTCCATTTCTGTCCGCGCTGCTATAAACTGCAGCGTCCTGGGTTGTGCGCCCCTCCGCAGCGCTCCCAGTCCTGCCTCTAGGTCAGGGCACCTCTCTGCCCTTTGTGCTTCTAAAACCGCCAGCCGCTCCCAGTTCGCGTGTGTGTGCACGACCCCGCCGCTCTGGGTTTCCGTCCCGGGGGCTGCAGTTCGCAAGCACGACCCCGGCGCTCCGGGTTTCCACCCTGGGGGCTGCCCTAAAGTCCTTTCCCTGCTGCTACCGGTCTGCGAGTCTGTGCCCCGTTCACAGCGCGCGAGGCTGTCACTCACCGGTGGTGTAGGATCCCCATGACCAGGCACGCTCCCGCTGCCGTTTATCCTCCGATATCTGCCCCAGGAATCACGGCTCCCCACTTCGAGCCTCAATACCAACCGCCTGCGATATTCTGTTTGTAGAGATCCAGATCTTCTTACATCTCAGGCTGGTTTCATGGGTGCTCAGAGTCGTCTGGTAGATACCCAGCTCAATTCCAGGGACCAGTTGAAATAGGGTCCCCTACTCCTCCGCCATCTTTCCCCTTCTCCTCAAGTGCCCTCCTTAATGGCCATCACCCAATTACCCAATCCCACCACCCACCACTCCTCCAGCAAACCTCAGTTTGTTCCCTCTAAGTAAAAGTCTCTTAAGGTTTACTTCTCAGCTTTTTTCTTATTTTGTTTTTCCTCCTCTTCCCCAATTTTCATCTGTTTTGTTTCTTAAATTCCACATATGAGTGAAATTATATCTTTGTCTTTCTCTGACTGACTTATTTTACTTAGCATTATACCCTCAAGAACAATCCACGTCATTGCAAATGGCAAGAGTTCATTCTTTTTGATGACTGAGTAATATTCCGTATATATATATATATATATATCACCTCATCTTTATCCATTCATCTGTCAACAGACATCTGGGCTCTTTCTATATTTTGGCTGTTGTGGACATTGCTGCTATAAACGTTGGGGTGCATGTGCCCCTTTGAATCACTATGTTTGTATCCTTTGGAAAAATACCTTCTAGTGCCATTGCTGGGTCATAGAGTAACTATTTCTAACTATTTGAGAAAACTCCATACTGTTTTCCAGAGTGGCTGCACCGGGTTGCATTCCCACCAACAGTACAAGAGGGTTCCCCTTTCTCCACATCCTTGCCAACATCTGTTGTTTCCCGATTTGTTAGTTTAGCCATTATGAATGGTGGCAGGTGGTATCTTTTTGTGGTTTGGATTTGTATTTCCCTAATGCCGAGTGATGTTGAGTATTTTTTCATGTGTCTGTTAGCCATTTGTATGTCCTCTTTGGAAAAATATCTGTTCATGTTCTCTGCCCATTTCTTGACTTTTTCTTTTTGGGTGAGGAATTTGATAAGTTCTTTATAGATATTGGATACAAGCCCTTTATCTGATATGTCATTTGTGAATATCTTCTTCCATTCTGTAGGTTGCCTTTTAGTTTTGTTGATTGTTTCCTTTGCTGTGTAAAACCTTTTTATCCTGATGAATTCCCAACAGTTCATTTTTGCTTCTGTTTCCCTTGCCTCTGGAAATGTGTCTAGCAAGAAGTTTCTGGGGGGGGGGGAGATGGCGGAGGAGTAGGGGACGCTACTTCAACTGGTCCCCGGAATTGAGCTGGATATCTACCAGACCACTCTGAGCACCCATGAAACCAGCCTGAGATGTAAGAAGATCTGGATCTCTACAAACAGAATATCGCAGGTGGTTGGTATTGAGGCTCGAAGTGAGGAGCCGTGATTCCTGGGGCAGATATCGGAGGATAAACGGCAGCGGGAGCGTGCCTGGTCATGGGGATCCTACACCACCGGTGAGTGACAGCCTCGCGCGCTGTGAACGGGGCACAGACTCGCAGACCGGTAGCAGCAGGGAAAGGACTTTAGGGCAGCCCCCAGGGTGGAAACCCGGAGCGCCGGGGTCGTGCTTGCGAACTGCAGCCCCCGGGACGGAAACCCAGAGCGGCGGGGTCGTGCACACACACGCGAACTGGGAGCGGCTGGCGGTTTTAGAAGCACAAAGGGCAGAGAGGTGCCCTGACCTAGAGGCAGGACTGGGAGCGCTGCGGAGGGGCGCACAACCCAGGACGCTGCAGTTTATAGCAGCGCGGACAGAAATGGAGACCGTGTGGCCTGGGGAGCTCACTGAAGAACAGACTGCGGTCTCTCTGCTCTGAGGCAGAGGGTTGGAAACGGTCTCTTCTGCTCTGACTCGTGGAAGAGACGCTGAAAGCCGCCAGGGAAAGCTGCCAGAAAACAAAAGCCCCAAAGACTGATTCCCGCTGAGCCCATCCCCCGCCACACGGGGGCAGGTCAACTCCGCCCAAACAGGGTTGCCTGAGTAACAGTGCAGCAGGCCCCTCCCGCAGAAGACAGGCTGGGAAAACAAGAGGCCAGCAACCCTAAGGTCCCAAGAAAACAGGTACATCTTGCTTGGGTTCCGGTCAATAATTGGGACTCTATACATTCCCTCAAACAGCCATCCACAGAATGACTGGGAGGAGGAGCCACCAAAATAGAAAAGACTCAGAGATTATGACTTATGCTGCAGATTTACAAATGGATGCAGATATAACCAAGATGTCGGAGATGGAATTCAAGATAGCAATTGTGAAGACAATGGCTAGAATGGAGAAGTCAATTAATGGCAACATAGAGTCTCTAAGGGCAGAAATGAAAGGTGAATTGGCAGAACTTAAAAATGCTATCAATGAGATCCAATCCAATCTAGATAATCTAACAGCTAGGGTAAGTGAGGCAGAAGAGCGAAAAAGAGACCTGGAAGACAATATAGTAGATAAAAAGGGAAAAGAGGAGGCCAGGGAAAAACAACTCAGAATCCATGAAAATAGAATCAGAGAAATAAGTGACACCATGAAGCGTTCCAATGTCAGAATAACTGGAATCCCGGAGGGAGTGGAGAGAGAGAGGACTAGAAGATGTATTTGAGCAAATCGTAGCTGAGAACTTCCTTAATCTGGGGAATGAAACAAACATTCGAGTCCTAGAGGCAGAGAGGACCCCTCCTAAGATCAAGGAAAACAGGCCAACACCCCGGCATGTAATAGTAAAACTTGCAAATCTTAGAACCAAGGAAACCATCTTAAGGGCAGTTAGGGGGAAGAGATTCCTTACGTACAGAGGGAGGAACATCAGAATAACGTCAGACCTATCCACAGAGACCTGGCAAGCCAGAAAGGCCTGGCAAGACATATTCAGGGTACTAAATGAGAAGAACATGCAGCCAAGAATACTTTATCCGGCAAGGCTGTCATTTAGAATGGATGGAGAGATGCAGAGCTTCCATGACCGGCAGAAACTGAAAGAATATGTGACCATAAAGCCGGCCCTGCAAGAAATATTAAGGGGGTTCTATAAAAGGAGAAAGACCCCAAGAGTGATCTACAACAGAAATTTACAGGGACAATCTATAAAAACAACGTCTTCACAGGCAACATGATGACAATTAATTCATATCTTTCAATAATCACTCTCAACGTGAATGGCCTAAACGCTCCCATAAAACGGCACAGGGTTGCAGATTGGATAAAAAGGACCCATCCATATGCTGTCTACAAGAGACTCATTTTGAACCTAAAGATACATCCAGACTGAAAGGGCAGGGATGGAGATCCATCTTCCATGCCAGCGGACCTCAAAAGAAAGCTGGGGTAGCAATTCTTATCAGACAAATTAGATTTTAAACTAAGTCTGTAATAAGAGACACAGAAGGACACTATATCATTCTTAAAGGGTCTATCCAACAAGAAGATCTAACAATTGTAAATATCTATGCCCCCAACATGGGAGCAGCCATCTACATAAGCCAACTGTTCACCAAAATAAAGAGTCATATTGATAACAATACGTTAATTGTAGGAGACCTCAATACTCCACTCTCAGCAATGGACAGATCATCTAAGCAGAAAATCAACAAGGAAACAAGAGCTTTGAATGATACACTGGACCAGGTGGACCTCATGGATATTTACAGAACATTCCACCCTAAAACAACAGAATACTCGTTCTTCTCGAGCGCACATGGAACTTTCTCCAGAATAGACCACATACTGGGTGACAAATCAGGTCTCAACCGATACCAAAAGATTGAGATTATTCCCTGCATATTCTCAGACCACAATGCTCTAAAACTGGAACTCAATCACAAGAAAACATTGGCAGAAATTCAAACACTTGGAAGCTAAAGACCACTCTGCTCAAGAATGCTTGGGTCAACCAGGAAATCAAAGAACAACTTAAACAATTCATGGAAATCAATGAGAACGAAAACACATTGGTCCAAAACCTATGGCATACTGCAAAGGCGGTCCTAAGGGGGAAATACATAGCCATCCAAGCCTCACTCAAAAAAACAGAAAAATCCCAAATTCACCAGCTAACTCTACACCTTGAAGAACTAGAGAAAAAGCAACAAACGATGCCTAAGCAATGCATTAGAAGAGAAATAATTAAAATTAGGGCAGAAATCAATGAATTAGAAACCAGAAACAGATCAGATCAGATCAACGAGACTAGAAGTTGGTTCTTTGAAAGAATTAATAAGATCGAAAAACCACTGGCCAGACTTATCCGAAAGAAAAGAGAAAGGACCCAAATTAATAAAATGATGAATGAAAGGAGAGAGGACACGACTAACACCAAGGAAATAGAAAGAATTATTAGAAATTATTATCAACAACTATATGCCAAGAAACTGAGCAATCTGGATGAAATGGAGGCCTTCCTGGAACCCTATAAGCTGTCAAGACTGAAACAGGAAGAAATTGACAACCTGAATAAGCCAAAAACCAGTAACGAGATTGAAGCAATGATCAAAAACCTCTGCAAAAACAAGAGTCCAGGGCCTGATGGATTCCCTGGGGAATTCTACCAAACAGTCAAAGAAGAAATAATACCTATTCTACCGAAGCTGTTTCAAAAAATAGACACAGAAGGAAAACTTCTAAACTCATTCTATGAGGCCAGCATTGCCTTAATCCCCAAACCAGGCAAAGACCCCATCAAAAAGAATTTCAGACCCATATCCCTGATGATTATGGATTCCAAAATCCTCAACAAAATCCTAGCTAATAGGATCCAACAATACATTCAAAGGATCATCCACCACGACCAAGTGGGATTTATCCCTGGTATGCTAGGGTGGTTCAACATTCGCAAATCAATCAATGTGATAGAACACATTAATAAGAGGAGGGACAAGAACCATATGGCCCTCTCAATTGATGCAGAGAAAGCATTTGACAAAATACAACATCCTTTCCTGATTAAAACTCTCCAGAGTATAGGGATAGAGGGAACATTCCTCAAGTTCATAAAATCCATGTATGAAAAACCCAGAGCGAATATCATCCTCAATGGGGAAAGGCTGAGAGCCTTTCCCTTAAGATCAGGAACACGTCAAGGATACCCACTCTCGCCCCTATTGTTCAACATAGTACTAGAAGTCCTAGCAACAGCAATCAGACAACAAAAAGAAATAAAACGCATTCAAATTGGCAAAGAAGAAGTCAAATTCTCTCTTTTCGCAGATGACATGATACTTTATGTGGAAAACCCAAAAGACTCCTCCCCCAAATTACTAGAACTCATCCAGCAATTCAGTAATGTGGCAGGATACAAAATCAATGCACAGAAATCAGTTGCTTTCTTATACACTAACAATGCAACTGTAGAAAGAGAAATTAGAGAAATGATTCCATTTACAATCGCACCAAAAACCATAAGATAGCTCAGAATAAACCTAACCAAAGAGGTAAAGGATCTATACTCTAGGAACTACAGAACACTCATGAAAGAGATGGAAGAAGACACAAAAAGATGGAAAAATATTCCATGCTCATGGATAGGAAGAATAAACATTGTTAAAATGTCTATGCTACCCAGATCAATCTATACCTTCAATGCCATCCCGAGTAAAATTCCAGTGACATTTTTCAAAGTGCTGGAACAAACAATCCTAAAATTTGTATGGAATCAGAAAAGACCCTGAATCTCCAAGGAAATTTTAAAAAAGAAAAAGAAAGCTGGGGGCATCACGTTACCCGATTTCAATCTATATTACAAAGCAGTGATCACGAAGACAGAATTGTATTGGCACAAAAACAGACATATAAACCAGTGGAACAGAATAGAGAGCCCAGATATGGACTCTCAACCCTATGGTCAAATAATCTTCAACAAAGCAGGAAAAAGTATGCAATGGAAAAAAAAACAATCTCTTCAATAAATGGTGCTGGGAAAATTGTATAGCCACATGCAGAAGAATGAAACTGGACCATTCTCTAACACCATTCACAAAGATAAACTCAAACTGGATCGCTAACAGGCATAAGAAAAAGTGTTCATTATCATTAGCCATCAGGGAAATCCAAATCAAAACCACACTGAGATACCACCTTACACCAGTTAGAATGGCAAAAATGGACAGGGAAAGAAACAACAAATGTTGGAGAGGTTGTGGAGAAAGGGGAACCCTCTTACACTGTTGGTGGGAATGCAAGTTGGTAGAGCCACTTTGGAAAACAGTGTGGAGGTTCCTCAAAAATTTAAAAATAGAGCTACCCTATGACCCAGCAATTGCACTCCTGGGTATTTACCCCAAAGACACAGATGTAGTGAAAAGAAGTGCCTTATGTACCCCAATGTTCATAGCAGCAATGTCCACAGTAGCCAAACTGTGGAAAGGGCCGAGATGGCCTTCAACAGATGAATGGATAAAGAAGATGTGGTCCATATATACAATGGAATATTACTCAGCCATCAGAAAAGATGAATACCCAACTTTTACATCAACATGGATGGGACTGGAGGAGATTATGCTAAGTGAAATAAGTCAAGCAGAGAGAGTCAATTATCATATGGTTTCACCTATTTGTGGAACATAAGGAATGGCATGGAGGACATTAGGAGAAGGAAGGGGAAAATGGGGAGGTGGGAATTGGAGGGAGAGATGAACCATGAGAGACTATGGACTCTGAGAAACAAACAGGGTTTTAGAGGGGTGGGGGGATGGGTTAGCCCAGCGATGGGTATTAAGGAGGGCACGTACTGCATGGAGCACTGGGTGCTATACGAAAACAATGGATCGTGGATCACCATATCAAAAACCAGGTATGTATTTTATGGTGACTAACAGTACATAATAAAATTGAAAAAAAAAAAGAAACCTGGACATACCAAAAAAAAAAAAAAAAAAAAAGTTTCGAGGCTGAGTTTTAAGACGTTGCTACCTGTGTTCTTCTCTAAGATTTTGACAGTTTTCTGTCTCACATTTATGTCTTTCGTCCATTTTGAATTTATTTTTGTGTATGTTGTAAGATAGTGGTCCAGTTTCATTCTTCTGCATTTTGCTGTCCATTTTTCCCAACACCATTTGTTGAAGAGATTCTCTTTTTTCCATTGGATATTCTTTCCTGCTTTGTCAAAGATTAGTTGACCATAGAGTTGAGGTTTGATTTCTGGGTTCTTTATTCTGTTCTATTGATCTATGTGTCTGTTTTTTTGCCAGTACCATACTGTCTTGACGATTGCCCCTTTGTAATACAGCTTGAAGTCTGGAATTGTGATACCTCTGGCTTTGGTTTTCTTTCTCAACATTTCTTTGGCTATTTGGGGTCTTTTGTGGTTCCAAACAAATTTTAGGATTATTTGTTCCAGCTCTGTGAAAAATGCTGCTGGTGTTTTGATAGGGATTTCATTGAATGTGTACATGTCTTTGGGTAGTGTAGACATTTTAACAATATTTATTTTAACAATATTTGTTCTTCCAATCCATGAACATGGAATGTTTTTCCATTTCTTTGTGTCTTCTTCAATTTCTTTCATAAATGTTCTATAGTTTTCAGAGTACAGATATTTACCTCTCTGGTTAGGTTTATTCCAAATATCTTATGGTATTTGGTGCAATTTTGAATGGAATTGATTCCTTAATTTCTCTTTCTGCTGCTTCATTGTTAATGTACAGAAAGGCACCAGACTTCATACAATGATTTTATATTCTGTGACTTTACTGAATTCCTGTATTACTCTAGTAATTTTTGGGTGGAGTCTTTTGGATTTTCAACACATAGTATCATGTCATCTGCGAAGAGTAAAATTTTGAGTTCTTCTTTGCTGATTTGGATGCCCTGTATTTCTTTCATTGTCTGACTGCTGAGGCTAGGAGTTCCAGTACTATGTTGAACAGCAGTGGTGAGAATGGACATCCCTGTTGTGTTCCTGACCTTAGGGGAAAAGCTCTCAGGTTTTCCCCATTGATGATGATATTCGCAGTGGGTCTTTTGTATATGGCTTTTATGATGTTGATGTATGTTCCCTCCCTAGTTGTGGAGGTTTTTGTTTTTGTTTTTGTTTTTTTAATCAAGAAAGGTTGCTGTGTTGGCCAAATGACTTTTCTGCATCTATTGAGAGGATCCTATGGTTCTTCTCCTTTATTTTATTAATGTGTTGAATCTGGTTGATTTGTGGATGTTGAACCACCCCTGCAGCCCAGGAATAAATCCCATTTGGTCAAAGTGCATGATTCTTTTAACGTCCTGGTGGATCCTATTAGCTAGTATCTTGGTGTGAATTTTTGCTTCCATGTTCATCAAGGATATTGATCTGTATTTCTCCTTTTGAGTGGGGTCTTTGTCTGGTGTCAGGATCAAGTTAATGTTGGCCTCATAAAATGAGTTTGGAAGTTTTCGTGCCATTTCTATTTTTTGAAACAGCTTCAGAAGAATAGATATTAATTCTTCTTTAAATGTTTGGTGAATTCTCCTGGGAGGCCATCGAGCCCTGGACTCTTGTTTGTTGGGAGATATTTGATCACAGTTTCAGTTTCCTTGCTGGTTATGGGTCTGTTCAGGTTTTGTATTTCTTCCTGTTTCAGTTTTGGTAGTTTATATGTTTCTAGGAATTTATTCATTTCTTCCAGATTGCCTAATTAGTTGGCATATAATTACTCATAATATTCTTTTATAATTATTTGTATTTTTTTGGTTTTGTTTGTGATCTCTCCACTTTCATTCATGATTTTATTTTTTTGGTCCTTTCTCTTTTCTTCTTGAGATGTCTGACTAGCGTTTTATCAATCTTGTTAATTGTTTCAAAGAACTAACTCTTAGTTTGGTGGACCTATTCTACTGTTCCCCCCCCCTTCATTTCTATATTATTGATTTCTGCTCTAACCTTTATTATTTCTCTTCTCCTGCTGGATTTAGGCTTTATTGGTTGTTCTTTTTCCATCTCTTTTAGGTGTAAGCTTAGGTTGTGTATTTGAGACTTTTTTTGCTTCTTGAGGAAAGCCTGTATGCTTCCCTTTTAGGACTGTCTTTGTTGTATCCAAACTGTTTTGAACTGTTGTGTTTTCATTTTTATTTGCTTCCATGTATTTTTTTAAAAACTCTTCTTACATTTCATAGTTGACCCATTCATTCTTGGTAGGATGTTTGTTCACCTTCATGAATTTGTGGTCCTTCCAAATTTTTTTCTTGAGTTGACCTCAAGTTTCATAGCACTGTGGTCTGAAAACATGCGTGGTATGATCTCTGAGTCTTTTTGTTCCAGTTGAGACCTGATTCATGACCCAGTATTGATCTATTCTGGAGAAAGTCCCATGTGCACTCGAGAAGAATGAATATTCTGTTGTTTTAGGATGGAATGTTCTGTATATATCTCCGAAGTCCATCTGGTCCAGTGTGTCATTGAAAGCTCTTGTTTCCTTGTTCATCTTCTGTTTAGATGATCTGTCCATTGCTGTGAGTGGGGTGTTAAAGTCTACTATTATTGTATCATTACCAATTGTTTCTTTAATTTTTTTTATTAATTGATTTATATATTTGGCTGCTCCCATGTTAGGGTCCAAAACATTTACAATGGTTAGATTTTCTTATGCAATAAGCCCCTTCATTTTTATATATTGTTCTTCTTCATCTCTATTACATTCTTTGGTTTAAAGTCTAGTTTGTCTGATAGAAAGATGGCTATTCCAGCTTTGTTTTGGTATCCATTAACATGATGAAACCTCACTTTCATTCTGGAGGTGCCTTTGGATCTGAGATGAGCCTCTTGTCAGCAGCATATCAATGGGTCATTTTTTTATTATCCAATCTGATACCCTAGGTCTTTTGATTGGAGCAGTTAGGCCATTTACATTCAGAGTAATTATTGAACAATATGAATTTAATTCCATTGTATTACTTGTTAAGTCACTGTTTCTGTAGATTATCTCTGTTCCTTCCTGGTCTTTGTTCCTTTTCTTCTCTCTCTCCACTCAAAAGTTCCCCTTTAACATTTCTTTCAGGGCTGGTTTGTTGTTCATTAATTCCCTTAGTTTTTGTTTGTCCTGGAAACTCTTTATCTCTCCTATTCTGAATGAGAGCCTTGGTGGGTAAACTATTCTTGGCTGCATATTTTTTTTCCCATTTAGCACATTGAATATATCATGCCAGTCCTTTCTGTCCTTCCAGGTCTCTGTGGGCAGGTCTATTGCCAGTGTTATGTGTCTACCCTTGTAGGTTAAGGACCTCTTGTCCTGAGCTGCTCTCATGATATTCTCTTTATCCCTGTAATTTGCAAGTTTCAGTATAATATGTTGAGTTGTTGACGTATTTTTTTTATTGTTTTTGAAGGGAGTTCTCTCTGCCTCTTTGACTTGAATGCTTGTTTCCTTCCCCAGATTGGGGAAGATCTCAGCTATAATTTGTTCAAATAAGCCTTTGGCCCATTTTACCACCTTCTTCTGGGACTCCTATGATATGGATATTATTTCATTTTATGGAATCACTGAGTTCTCTAAGTCTACCTTTGTAATTTAATAGGTTTCTTTCCCTCTTCTTTTTAGCTTCATTATGTTCCATAATTTTATCTTCTATATCACTCATTTGCTCTTCTCCCTCTTTCATCCTCGTTTTTATGACCTCCACTTGGGATTTCATCTCAGTGATAGCATTTGAATTTTGCCCTGACTAGATTTTAGTTCTTTTATTCTCCAGTAAGGGATTCTCTAGTGTCTTCTACGCTTTTTTTCAGCCCATTTAGTATCTTTATAATCATTGTTTTAAATTCTAGTTCAGACCTCTTATTTATATCTGTATTGATTAAATCCCTGACTGTGAGTAGTACCTCCTATTCTTTCTTTTGGGGTGAGTTTCTCCATCTTGTCATTTTGTCCAGAAAAGAAAAATAAGAAAAAGAGAGAAGGCAAGATGGCAGAAGAGTAGGGGACCTCATTTTATCTGGTCCCTTGAATTTAGCTGGATAACTATCAAACCATTCTGAACACCCATGAATTCAGCCTGATATGTAAGAAAATATATCTGGAACTCTACAAGTAGAAAAGCGACTACTTTTTGCAAGGTAGGAGGTGTGGGGACATGAATCTGAGGGGAGATATTGGAAGAGAAATGGAGGCAGGAAAGAGCCTCCATAAGCTGGCTAGCCCTGGAGGGGAAAATCAGAATCCTAAGAAATCTGCTCCAGTGAGAGACATCCCTATCTGAAAGGGTCTCAAGGGATGAAAAGGGCAGAATTCTAGGTGGGTCAGTGTGGTCTCAAGATCCCAGGAGTCAACTAATGAATCATTGAACACTATATCTGAAACTAAGGATGTACTATATGTTGTCCAATTGAATTTAAATACAATAAAAAAGAAAAGTAGTTTAGAGAATTAAACAGTTCAAAAAAGAAAGAAAAAGAAAAAGAAAAACAATAATAACAGCAAAAAGTTCAGGAAGTGTTTCTGGTGTGTGCCATGTACACTCTGTTGTGTTTTGACTGCTCTTTCCCACTTTTCCATCCTCTACAGAGTCTTTGCTTGTAGTGTGGAGTATTTGGACCTTTAACTAGGTGTGCTTTGGTTTGTTATGATAAGCCTGGAAAGAAAAAGAAAAAGCCTTATCCATGACAAGAGAAAAGGAAAAGGAACAAAAATGCAAACAAATAGACCAAAAAAACCCCCACAAAAACCTGTAAACCCAATTCCAATTAATAAGAAAGAAAGAAAGAAGGAAAGAAGACAAAGTTGAGAAGGAGAGGAAAAAAATAAGAATCCTAATCTAAAAAATAAGAGAAGGAATAAAACAAGCAAACCAACAAATGAACAAAAAATTATAAGCCTGGTGCAAAAAAAGAAAAATAAAGAGAAACAAAAAGATTAAAAAAATGAAAAATAAGAAATAGAAAAATAAAAATTTTAAAAATTAAAAAAAATTAAGAAAGAAAAAAAAATAAGCAAGCCTCATCCTACTTCCACCAGAAGCTGATGTTTTAGAACACTCTTTAATCAGTAGACTTGGTACATGTGGGGGGCTTATGTTGGTCTTCTGAGGTGGAAGCTTGCTGAGCTATCTCACAAGCCAACTTGCCCTTGTAGAGATGCCCCTGACAGGCACAGGGGTCAGGGCTTAGTGTAGGGGACTCCAGCCTCCACTGGATGTGCTGTGTTTCTCTCTGATGTCCAACTGTGTTAGTGGATGGTGGGAGGGAGGGATGGTGGTGGCGGAATATGGCATCACCCCGCCCTCTTGTTCCTGGCAAGGGGAATTCCTGGCCACCGGTGTTCAGGAGTCCCTCTTAGATAAGTGAACAATCTCCTGTGTCCTGGGCTTTTGTCAACCCCCCCCCAACCTGTCTGTTCCTCTGCCATCAGTGTGCCCTGTATTTTATCTCTGGCTGGTGGCTGGGATTCAAAACTCCCAAGTTTTAAAGGGCCTGGCAAGGTGTGGACCCACTCCCCTCCCCCAGAGGAGAGCCAAACAGTACACCCAGAACTGTCCTGTCTCAGAAAAGCAGTGACACAGTGTGTGCATGGAGGCTAGAGTTTATTGTGATACACAGTGGCAAGATGAAACCAGGTTATCTGCTGACCACACACAACTCAGTCCCCTACTCCATTCTGTCCTAGAAAAGCAGTTGCATAGAGGCTTGAATCTATTGTGGCAGACAGCAAAAAGTAGCAGCCAAATTATCTGCAATCTGCCTGTGTCTCTGTTCTCTGCTCAGTTCTGTCCCAGAAAAGCAGCCACTCTTTGTACACACCATGGTTTAAGTCTACTGTGGCTCACAGGGAAATGCTGCTACAAGGATATCTGCCCTGTGTGCAGACCTCTGTTCCTGTTGTTGAGTGCAGTTCAATGGCTCCCATCTGGCCTTTTGTCCCTGGAGAGGCAAAATATACTCTTCCAAATGTACTCTGGGAAGGGGAGTGATCTTGCCCAGTGCTACCCAGGGTATCTCCTCACCACAGCCTTTTGTACAATCCCTAACCGCTGGACTCTCTCCTGCTCTCTCCTTCTCCCTGACTTTGCTCCACAAAAAAGGGTTTCCCTCCCCTTTGCAGCCCTTCAGCTTTCCTGTCCCCTAAATTAGGGCTCCAGACCTCGCATCTTCTATGTTCTCTCCCTCTAACTGTGCAGATTGTTTTCTTAATCCTCAGATCATATTCCTAGTTGTTCAAAATAGTTGGATGTTAAATGAGATGTGTTTGAGAGATAAAACAAACTCAGGGTCTCCCTACTACTCTGCCATCTTAACTCCTCTCCCTGAAGAGTCTGATTCTTGATTTGTCTCTCTTATTTTATTCTCTTTGCATCTTTGTATTGTTTCTTAAATTCTACATATGAGTGAAATCATATAGTTTTTGTCTTTCTCTTACTGACTTATTTCACTTAGCATTATACTCTCTAGCTCCATACATGTCATTGCAAATGGCAAGATTTCATTCTTTTTTATGGCTGAATAATATTCTATTATATATATATATATATATATATATATATTCATATTTTTCTTTGTCCATTCATCAATTGATAGACTGAGAGAAACTTGGGCTGCTTCCATTACTTGGCTACTGTAAATAATGTTACTATAAAAATAAGGTTGTATGTATCCCTTTGAATTAGTATTTTTGTATTATTTGTGTAAATACCCAGTTGTCCAATTGCTGGATCATAGGGTAGTTCTATTTTTACCTTTTTGAAGAAACTCCATACTGTTTTCCAGAGTGGCTGCCCCAGTTTGCATTCCCAACTGTGTAAGGGGACTCCCCTTTCTCCACATCCTGGCCAACTCCTGTTGTTTCTTCTGTTCTTGAATTTAGCCAATCTAACAGGAGTGAGGGGACATCTCCTTGTAGTTTTCATTTGTATTTCCCTGATGGTATGTGATGATGAACATCTTTTCATGTGTCTGTTGGCAATCTGGATGTCTTCCTTGGAGAAATTTCTGTTCATTTCTTCTGCCCATTTTTAAATTAATTATTTGCTTTTTGGGTGTTGAGTTTCATAAGTTCATTATATATTTTGGATACTAATCCGTTATCAGATATGTCATCTGCAAATATCTTATCCCATTCTGTAAGTGGCCTTTTAGTTTTGTTGACTGTATCCTTTGCTGTGCAGAAGCTTTTTATTTTGATGTAATGTTAATACTTTATTTTTGCTTTTGTTTCCCTTGCGTCAAGAGACATATCTAGAGGGATGCCTGGGTGGCTCAGTCAGTTAAGCATCTGCTGTCAGCTCAGGTCGTGATCCCAGTGTCCTGGGATTTATCCCCACATTGGGCTCCCTGCTCAGCGGGGAGCCTGCTTCTCCCTCTGCCTGCTGCTCCCCCTGTCTGTGCTTACACACACTCTCTCTCTGGCAAATTAAAAAAAGAGAGACATATCTAGAAAAAAAGTTTTTAAACTGATTGTTACCAGAAGGGAGGTGGTTGGGGAGATGGTTTAAATAGGTGATGAGGATTAAGGAGTGCACTTTTTTTTAATTTTAATTTTTATTTGCACTGGGTATTGCATGGAAGTGTTGAATCCCTATATTTTATAAGTGAAACTAATATTACATTGTAAGTTAACTAACTGGAATTTAAATTAAAACTTTTAAAAAAAAATTCCCTTGGGTGGCACCAAAGAGGTTATTGACTGTGTTCTTCTCTAGGATTTTTATGGTTTCAGGTCTCACATATAGGTCCTTAGTGCATTTTGAATTTATTTTTGTATATGCAGTAAGGGGTTCAATTTCTTTCTTTTGAAAGTTGCTATCCAGCTTTCCCAACACCATGTGTTGTGGAGACTGTCATTTTCCCATCGGATATCTTTCCTGCCTTGTTGAAGATTAATTGACCATATATTTGTGGATTTAGTTCTGGGATTCCTGTTCTCTTCTATTGATCTATGTGATGATTTTTTTTTTTTTTTTTCCAATGCCATACTCTTTTGATTACTATAGGTTTGTAATATAGCTCATGCCTGGATTGTGATGCTTCCAGCTTTGTTTTTCCTTTTCAAGGTCAGTTGGGCTTTTCGGGGTCTTTTGAGGTTTCACACAAATTTTAGAATTGTTTATTCTAGTTCCATGAAAAATAGTGTTTATATTTTGATAGGGATTGTATTATAAGTGTAGATTGCTATAGGTAGTATAGACATTTTAACAATATTTGTTCTTCCAATCCATGAGCATGGAAAGTTTTTCCATTCCTTTGTCATCTTTAATTTCTTCCATCAGTGTTTTATAGTTTTCAGAGTACAGGTCTTTCACCTGTTTGGCAAAGTCTATTTCTAGGTATCTTATTTTTTTTTTTCTTTTGGTGCAAATGTAAATGGGATTATTTTCTTTTTTTTTTAATTGAAATTCAAGTAGCCAACTTATAGTATATCATTAGTTTTTTTATTTAAATTAAATTGGCCACATATCATTGGTTTTTGATATAATGTTCAATGACTCATTAGTTGTGTATAACACCCAGTGCTCATCACATCACATGCTCTCCTTAATGCCCATCACCCAGTTACCTCATCTCCCCACGCACCTCCCTATCTGCAACCCTCAGTTTGTTTCCCAGAGTCAAGAGTCTCTCATGGTTTGTCTCCATCTCTGATTTCTTCCCATTCAGTTTTCGGTCGCTTCCCCTATGATCCTCTGCATTATTCCTTATATCCCACATATGAGTGAAAGCGTATGATAATTGTGTTTCTCTGCATGACTTATTTCACTTAACATAATACCCTCCAGTTCCATCCATGTCAATGCAAATGGTGGGTATTCATCACTTCTGATGGCTGAGTAATATTCCATTGAATATATGAACCACATCTTCTTTATCCATTCATCTGTTGAAGGACATCTCGGCTCCTTCCACAGTTTGGCTATTGTGGACATTGCTGCTATGAACACTACATCTGTATCTTTGGGGTAAATACCTAGTGGTACAATTGCTGGGTCATAGGGTAGCTCTATTTTTAATTTCTTGAGGAACCTCCATACAGTTTCCCAAAGTGGCTGTACTAGCTAGCATTCCCACCAACAGTGTTAGAGGATTCCCCTTTCTTCACATTCTCACCAACATTTGTTGTTCCCTGTCTTGTTAATTTTAGCCATTCTAACTGGCTTAAGGTGATATCTTATTGTATTTTTTATTTGTATTTCCCTGATGGCAAGTGATGTGGAGAACTTTTTCATGTGTCTGTTGGCCTTTTGTATGTCTTCTTTGGAGAAGTGTCTATTCATGTCTTCTGACAATTTCTTGACTTGATTATTTGTTTTTTGGGGGGTTTTGAGTTTGAGAAGTTCTTTATAATATTGGATACCAGCCCTTTATCTGTAATGTCATTTACAAATATCTTCTCCCATTCTGCAGGTTGTCTTTTAGTTTTGTTGACTCTTTCCTTTGCCATTCAGAAGCTTTTTATCTTGATGAAGTCCAAAGTTCATTTTTGCTTTTGTTTCCCTTGCCTTTAGAGATGTGTCTTGCAAGAAGTTGTTTTGTCCAAGGCTGAAGAGGTTACTGCTGGTGTTCTCTAGGATTTTAATGGCTTCCTATCTCACATTTATATCTTTCATCCATTTTGAGTTTGCCTTGGGGTATGGTATAAGAGAATGGTTGTTTCATTCTTCTGCATGTGGCTGTCCAGTTTTCCCAGCACCATTTATTGAAGAGACTCTTTTTTTCCATAGAATATTCCTTCTTGCTTTGTCAAAAATTAGTTGACCATAGAGATGAGGCTCTATTTCTGGGTTCTGTATTGTGTTCCATTGATCTATGTGTCTGTTTTTGTGGCAGTACCATGCTGTCTTGATGATGAGACCTTTGTAATATAGCTTGAAATCAGTCATTGTGATGCTCCAGCTGTGGTTTTCTTTTTCAACATTCCCCTGGCGATTTGGGGTCTTTTCTGATTCCATACAAATTTTAGGATTGTTTGTTCCAGCTCTGTGAAAAATGTCGATATTATTTTGATAGGGATTGCATTGAATGTGAAGATTGCTCTGGGCAGCAGAGACATTTTAACAATATTTATTCTTCCAATTCATGAGCATGGAATGTTTTTCCATCTCCTTGTGTTTTCCTCAATTTCTTTCATAAATATTCTATAGTTTCTAGAGTATAGGTCCTTTATCTCTTTGGTTAGGTTTATCCCTAGGTGTCCTATGGTTTTTGGTGCACTTGTAAATGGAATTGATTCCTTAATTTCTCTTTCTACAGTTACATTGTTAGTGTATAGAAATACATCTGATTTCTGTGCATTAATTTTGTATCTTGCCCCGTTGCTGAATTGTTGTATGAGTTCTAGCAATTTTGGGGTGGATTCTTTTGGGTTTTCCACATAAAGTATCACGTCAACTGCAAAGATAGAATTTGATTTCTTCTTTGCCAATTTGAATGCCTTTTATTTCTTTTTGTTGTCTGATTGCTGAGGCTAGGACTTCTAATACTATGCTGAACAATAGTGGTCAGTGTGGGCATCCCTATCGTGTTCCCAACCCTAAGGGAAAAGCTCTCAGTTTTTCCCTATTGAGAATTATATTCACTGTGGGTTTTTCAAGAGGGCTTTTATGATGTTGAAGTGTGTTCCCTCTATCCCTGTATTTGAAGAGTTTTAATCAAGAAAGGATGGTGTATTTTATCAAAAGCTTTCTCTTCATCAATTGAGAGGACCATATGGTTCTTCTCTTTTCTTTTATTAATGTGCTCTATCACGTTGATTGACTTGTGAATGTTGAACCACCCTGGCATCCCTGGAATAAATCCCACCTGGTTGTGATGGATAATCCTTTTAATGTACTGTTGGATCCTATTGGCTACTGTCTTGGTGAGTATTTTGGCATCCACGTACATCAGAGATATTGGTCTGTAATTCTCCTTTTTGATGGGGTCTTTGGTTTTGGGATCAAGATAATGCTGGCCTCATAGAATGAGCTTGGAAGTTTTCCTTCTGTTTCTATTTTTTGAAACAACTTCAGTAGAATAGGTCTGATTTCTTCTTAAATGTTTGGTAGAATTCCCCTGGGAAGCCTTCTGGCCCTGAACTCTTGTTTTTTGGGAGGTTTTTCATTAGTGTTTCAAATTCCTTGCTGGTTATTGGTCTGTTCAGATTGTCTATTTCTTCCTGTTCCAGTCTTGGTAGTTTATAAGTTTTCAGGAATGCATCCATTTCTTCCTGATTGCTTAATTTCTTGATATGTAGTTGTTGATAATTTCTTACCATTGTTTCTATTTCCTTGGTATGAGTCGTGGTCTTTCCCCTTTCAACATGATTTTATTAATTTGGGTCCTTTCTTTTTTCTTTTGGATAAGTCTGGCCAGTGGTTTATTGATCTTAATTATTTCAACAAACCAGCTTCTAATATTGTTTATCTGTTCTACTGGTTTTTTTGGTTTTTATTTCATTGATTTCTGCTTTAATCTTTATTATTTATCTTCTCCTGCTTGGTTTAGGCTTTATTTGCTGTTTTTTCTCCAGGTCCTTTAGGTGTAAGATTAGCCTGTGCATTTGGGATTTTTCTAATTTTTTGAGAGAGGCTTGGATGGCTATGTACTTCCCTCTTAGGACCAACTTTGCAGTACCCAGTAGGTTTTGAACCAATATGTTTTCATTCTCATTAGTTTCAGTGAACTGTTTAAAGTCTTTTTTAATTTTTTGGTGGACCTATTCATTCTATAGCAGGATGCTTTTTTTAACCTTCAAGTGTTTTAGTTCCCTTTAAATTTCTTCATGTGATTGAAGCCAGTTTTAAAGCATTGTGGTCTGAAAATATGCAGGGAATCATCTCAGTCTTTTGGTATCACTTGAGACCTGATTTGTGACCCAGTATGTGATCTATTCTGGAGAAAGTTCCATGTGTGCTGGAGAAGAATGAGTATTCTGTTGTTTTTGGATGTAAAGTTCTACATTTATCAATGAAGTCCATCTGATCCGAAGTGTCATTCAAAGTTCTTGTTTCTTTGTTGATCTTCTCCTTAGATGATCTGTCCAAGGCTGTGAGTGGAGTATTGAAGTCTCCTACTATTAATGTGTTATTAATGATATGTTTTTTTACTTTGGTTATTAATATTAATTGGTTTATATAATTTTCTGCTCCCACATTTGGGACATAGATATTTACAGTTGTTAAGACTTCTTGTTGGATAGAGCTTTTACATATGATATAGTATCCCTCTAAATCTCTAACTACAATCTTTGGTTTAAACTCTAATGTGTTTGATATGATGATTGCTATGCCAGCTTTCTTTTGAGGTCCACTAGCATGGTAAATGGATTACCATCCCTTCACTTTCAGTCTGGAGCTGTCTTTAGTTTCAAAATGCTTTGCTTGTAGAAAGCATATGGATGGGTTGGCTTTTTTATCCAAGCTGAAACCCTGTGTCTTTTTACTGGAGCATTCAGCCAATTTACATTTAGCATACATATTGAAAGGTATGAACTTAGTGCCTTTGTATTGCTTCTAAAGTCCCTGTTTCTGTAGATTGTTTCCATTACGTTCTGGTCCAAGTTATTCTTGGGGTCTTTCTTTGCTTACAGTATCCCCCATAATATTTCTTGCATGCTTGCCTTGGTGTTCACATATTCTTTCAGTTTCTGTCAGTCCTGGAAACTCTTTATCTCCCGTGAATGATAGCCTTGCTGGATAAAATATTCTTTTTTTGTTAAATTTTATTTTATTTTATTATGCTATGTTAGTCACCATACAATATATCATTCGTTTTAGATGTAGTGATCCACGATTCATTGTTTTTGTATAATACCCAGTGCTCCATGCAGTACGTGCCCTCCTTAGTACCCATAACCAGGTTAACCCATTCCCCCAACCTCCTCCCCTCTAAAACCCTCAGTTTATTTCTCAGAGTCCATAGTCTCTCATGGTTCATTTCCCCTTCCGATTTCCCCCCTTCCTTTTTCCCTTCATTCTTCTAATGTCCTCCAAGTTATTCCTCACATTTCACAAATAAGTGAAACCATATGATAATTGACTTTCTCTGCTTGACTTATTTCGCTTAACATAGTCTCCTCCAGTCCCATCCATGTTGATGTAAAAGTTGGGTATTCATCCTTTCTGATGGCTGAGTAATATTCCATTGTATATATGGACCACATCTTCTTTATCCATTCATCTGTTGAAGGGCATCTCGGCTCTTTCCACAGTTTGGTTATTGTGGACATTGCTGCTAGGGACATTGGGAGGCATATGGCCTTTCTTTTCACCACATCTGTGGCTTTGGGGTAAATACCCAGGAGTACAATTGCCAGGTCATAGCATAGCTTTATTTTTAATATTTTGAGTCACCTCCACACTGTTTTCCAAAGTGGCTTTACCAACTTGCATTCCCACCAACAGTGTAAGAGAGTTCGCATTTCTCCACAACGTCTCCAACATTTGTTGTTTCTTGCCTTGTCAATTTTTGCCATTCGAACTGGCGTAAGGTGGTATCTCAATGTGGTTTTGATTTGGATTTCCCTGATGGCTAATGATGATGAACATTTTTTCATGTGTCTGTTAGCCATTTGTATGTCTTCTTCAGAGAAGTGCCTGTTCATGTCTTCTGTCCATTTTTTGATTTGATTATTTGTTTTTTGGGTGTTGAGTTTGAGAAGTTCTTTATAGATCTTGGATTTCAGCCCTTTATGTGTAGAGTCATTTGCAAAAATCTTCTCCCATTTGGTGGGTTGCCTCTTTGTTTTGTTGACTGTTTCCTTTGTTCTGCAGAAGTTTTTTAGCTTGATGAAGTCTCAAAAGTTCATTTTTGCTTTTGTTTCACTAACCTTTGGAGATATATCTTGAAAGAAGTTGCTGTGGGTGATGTCCAAGAGGTTACTGCTTATGTTCTCCTCTAGGATTTTGATGGATTCCTGTCTCACATTGAGGTCTTTCATCCATTTAGAGTTTACCTTTGTGTATGGTGTTAGAGAATGGTTGAGTTTCATTCTTCTGCATGTGGCTGTCCAATTTTCCCAGCACCATTTATTGAAGAGACTGTCTTTTTTTCCATTGCATATTTTTTCCTGCTTTTTTGAAGATTAGTTGACCGTAGAGTTGAGGGTCCATATCTGGGCTCTCTATTCTCTTCCATTGGTCTATATGTCTGTTTTTGTGCCAGTATACCGTGCTGTCTTGGTGATCACGGCTTTGTAATATAGCTTGAAATTGGGCAACGTGATGCCCCCAGTTTTGTTTTTCTTTTTCAACATTTCCTTGGCGATTCGGGGTCTTTTCTGATTCCATACAAATTTTAGGATTGTTTGTTCCACCACTTTGAAAAATATCATTGGAACTTTGATCGGGATGGCATTGAGGATACAGATTGCTCTGGGTAGCTTAGACATTTTAACAATGTTTATTCTTCCAATCTATGAGCATGGAATGTTTTTCCATCTTTTTGTGTCATCTTCAATTTCTTTCATGAGTGTTCTGTAGTTCCTAGAGTATAGATCCTTTACCTCTTTGGTTAGGTTTATTCCAAGGTGTCTTATGGTTTTCGGTGCTATTGTAAATGGAATCGTTTCTCTTTCTATAGTTGCATTGTTTGTGTATAGAAATGCCACTAATTTCTGTGCATTGATCTTGTATCCTGCCACATTACTGAATTGCTGGATGAGTTCTAGTCATTTGGGGGTGGAGTCTTTTGGGTTTTCCACATAAAGTATCATGTCATCTGCAAAGAGAGAGTGTTTGACTTCTTACTTGCCAATTTAAATACCTTTTATTTCTTTTTGTTGTCTGATTCCTGTTGCCAGGGCTTCTAGTACTATGTTGAACATTAGTGGGGAGAGTGGGCATCCTTGACGTTTTCCTGATCTTAAGGGAAAGGCTCTCATCTTTTCCCCATTGAGGATGATATTTGCTGTGGGTTTTTCATAGATGGATTTTACGAACTTGAGGAATGTTCCCTCAGTCCCTATACTCTGAAGAGTTTTAATCAGGAAAGGATGCCCTTATTTTGTCAAATGATTTTTCTGCATCAATTGAGAGGGCCATATGGTTCTTCTCCCTCTTCTTATTAATATGTTCTATCACACTGATTGATTTGCGAATGTTGAACCACCCTTGAATCCCGAGGATAAATCCCACTTGGTTGTAGGGGATGATCCTTTTAATGTATTGTTGGATTCTATTAGCTAGGATATTGTTGCGGATTTTGGGATCCATATCCATGAGGGATATTGGTCTGAAATTCTCTTTTTTGATGGGGTCTTTGCCTGGTTTGGGGATTAAGGTAATGCTGGCCTCATAGAATGAGTTTGGAAGTTTTCCTTATATTTCTATTTTTTGAAACAGCTTCAGTAGAATAGGTATTATTTCTTTGAATGTTTGGTAGAATTCCCCAGGGAATCCATTAGGCCCTGGACTCTTGTTTTTTAGGAAGTTGTTGATCACTGCTTCAATCTCATTACTGATTATTGGCCTATTCAGGTTGTCAATTTCTCCCTGTTTCAGTCTGGGCAGTTTATAGGTTTCCAGGAAGGCATCCATTTCATCCAGGTACTCAATTTATTGGCATATAGTTGTTGATAATAATTTCTAATAATTTTTTCTATTTCCTTGATGTTAGCTGTGATCTCTTTCCTTTCATTCATAATTTTATTAATTTGGGTCCTTTCTCTTTTCTTTTGCATAAGTCTAGCCAGTGGTTTATTGATCTTATTAATTCTTTCGAGGGACCAGCTTTTAGTTTTGTTGGTCTGATCTACTGTGTTTCTGGTTTCTAATTCATTGGTCTCTTCTCTAATCTTAATTATTTCTCTTCTAATGCATGGCTTAGGCATCGTTTGTTGCTTTCTCTCCAGTTATTTAAGGTGTAAATGTACTTGGTGAATTCAGGATTTTTCTTTCTTTCTTTCTTTCTTTTTTATTTTTTATTTTTCTTTCTTTCTTTCTTTCTTTTTTTTTTTTTTTGCATGAGGCTTGGATGGCTATGTATTTCCCCCTTAGGACCTCCTTTGCAGTATCCCACAGGTTTGGACCAATGTGTTTTCATTCTCATTGGTTTCCATGAACTGTTTAGGTTCTTCTTCGATTTCTTGGTTGACCCAAACATTCTTGAGCAGAGTGGTCTTTAGCTTCCAAGTGTTTGAATTCCTCCAAATTTTTTCTTGTGACTGAATTCCAGTTTCAAAGCATTATGGTCTGAGAATATGCAGGGAATAATAACAAACTTTTGTTTCTGTTGAGACCTGATTTGTGAGCCAGTATGTGGTCTGTTCTGGAGAAAGTTTTATGTGCACTCGAGAAGAATGAGTATTTTGTTATTTTAGGTGAAATGTTCTGTAAATATCCATGATGTCCATCTGGTCCCGTGTGTCATTCAAAGCTCTTGATTCTTTGTTGATTTTCTGCTTAGATGATCTGTCTATTGCTGAGAGTGGAACATTGAGGTCTCCTACAATTAACGTGTTGTTATCAATATGACTCTTTATTTTGGTGAACAGTTGGCTTCTGTAGATGGCTGCTCCCATATTGGGGGCACAGATATTTACAATTTTTAGATCTTCTTGTTGGATAGACCCTTTAAGAATGATATAGTGTCCTTCTGTGTCTCTTATTACAGACTTTAGTTTAAAATCTAATTTGTCTGATAAGAATTGCCACCCCAGCTTTCTTTTGAGGTCTGTTGGCATGGAAGATGGATTTCCATCTCTTCATTTTCAGTCTGGATGTATCTTTAGGTTCAAAATGAGTCTCTTGTAGACAGCATATGGATGGGTCCTGTCTTTGTATCCAATCTGCAACCTTGTGCCATTTTATGGGAGCATTCACATTGAGGGTGATTATTGAAAGATATGAATTAATTGTCATCATGTTGCCTGTGAAGACCTTGTTTCTATAGATTGTAAAATTTCTGTTTTGTATCACTCTTGGGGTCTTTCTCCTTTTATAGAAGCCCCCTTAATATTTCTTGCAGGGCCGGCTTAGTAGTCACATATTTTTTCAGTTTCTGCTGGTTTTGGAAGCTCTGCATCACTCCATCCATTCTAAATGACAGCCTTGTCGGGTAAAGTATTCTTGGGTGCTTGGTCTTCTCATTTAGTACCCTGAATATGTCTTGCCAGGCCTTTCTGGCTTGCCAGGTCTCTGTGGATAGGTCTGACGTTCTTCTGATGTTCCTCCCTCTGTACGTAAGGAATCTCTTCCCCCTAACTGCCCTTAAGATGGTTTCCTTGGCTCTAAGATTTGTGAGTTTTACTATTACATGTCGGGATGTTGGCTTGTTTTCTTTGATTTTGGGAGGGGTCTTCTCTCCTAGGACATGAAGGTTTTTTTCATTCCCCAGATTAGGGAATTTTTCAGCTACACTTTGCTCAAATATATCTTCTAGTCCTCTGTCTCTCTCTCTCTCTCCACCCCCTCAGGTATCCCAATAATTCTGACATTGGAACAGTTCATGGTGTCTCTTATTTCTCTGATTCCATTTTCATGGTTTTTGAGTTGTTTTTTCCTGGCCTCCTCTTATTCCTTCTTTTCTAGCAATTGGTCTTCTAGATCCCTAATTCATTCTTTGCCTCGTTTACCCTAGCTGTTAGATTATCTAGATTAGGTTGAATCTCATTGGTAGCTTTTTTATGTTCTGCTAGTTCAGCTTTCATTTCTGTCCTTAGAGACTCTATGTTGTCTTTAAGCGATTTCTCCATTTTCACAATTGCTACCCTGAATTCCATTTCTGACATCTTGGGTATATCTGTAACCATTTGTAAATCTGTGGCAGAAGTCACAGTCTCTGGGTCTTTCCTATTTTGGGGGTTCCTCCTCCTAGCCATTTTGTTGAGGAGTAGTAGAGGGAATGTACAGAGTCAAAATTATTGACCATAACCCAAGCATGATGCACCTGTTTTATAGGGACCTTTGGGTTTGGCCTCTTTTTCTCCCAGCCTGTCTTCTGGGGAGGGGGTGCTGTGCTGTTACTCAGGGAACCTTGTTTGGGCAGAGTTGCTCAGCCCCTTGTGGTGGGGGATGGGCTTAGGGAAAACCGGTTTTTTTGGGCTTTTGTTCTCTGGTAGGTTGCCCTGGTGGCTTTCCATGTCTCTTCTGAGAGTCAGAGCAGAAGAGATCATTTCCAACTCTCTGCCTCAGAGCAGAGAGATTGCAGTCTGTTCTTCAGTGAGTTCTCCAGGCCCCATTATCTATTTCTGTCTGTGCTGCTATAAACTGCAGCGTCCTTGTTTGTGCACCCCTCAGCAGCGCTCCCAGTCCTTGCCTCCAAGTTGGGGCCTTGTGTTTCTAAAACCACCAGCCACCCGCAGTTCGCATGCACGGCCCCGCTGTTCCAGGTTTCAGTCTGGAGGTTGCCCTAAGGTCCGTTCCCCATCTCTACCGTTCTGCGAGTCTGTGCCCTATCCCCAGCATGGGAGGCTTTTGGGATCCTATGTTATTTCACCTTCCCAGGGCCAGTGCTTATGGTAGCTCCCACCCCCTTCTGTTTATCTTCTGATATGTGCCCGTGGAATCACGGCTCCCTGCTTCATACCTCGAAGCCAACTGCCTGTGATATGCTGTTTGTAGAGATCCAGATCTATCTTCTTACATCTCAGGTTGATTTCATGGGTGTTCAGAGTGGTCTGGTAGGTATCCAGTGCAATTCCAGGGACTGGTTGGAATAGGGTTCCCTACTCCTCTGCTATCTTTTCCTGAACCCCCTGGATAAAATATTCTTGTCTGCCTGTTCTTCTGATTAGTGCCCTGAATTTATCTTGTCAGCCCGGTTTGGACTGCAAGCTTTCTGTGGATAGGTCTGATGTTATTCTGATGTTCCTCCCTCTGTACGTGAGAAACCTCTTCCCCCCTAGCTGCTCTCAGGGTAGCTTCTTTGACTCTATGATTTGCAAGCTTTAGTGTTATTTGTCAGTGTGTTGATCTTTTTTTTTTTTATTATTGATTTTGAGATGGGTCCTCTTGGACATGAATGCTTGCCTCCTTTCCCAGATTAGGGAAGTTCTCAGTCATGATGTGCTCCACCCTTTCTTGGATCCCAATGATCCTGATATTGGTTCTTTTCAATGTTTCATTAAATTCTCTGTGTCTCTCTTCATGTGCTATGAGTTGTTTTTCTCTCTTTTCTTCAATTTAATTCCTTTCCATCAGCCTGTCTTCTAGATCACTTATTCTGTCTTCTGCTTCCTTTACCCTAGCTGTTAGAGCATCCAATTTAGAGTGCATCTTTTTCATATCATTTGTAAGCTTGGCCTGATTAGATCTCATTTCTGTCCTCAGAGATTCTGTATTGTCATATGCTTTTTTGAAGCATTGCCATCAGCTTTATAATTGCTATCCCGAATTCTATCTCTGACATTTTGTTTATATCCATATCCATTAGTTTTATGGCAGAGGACACTGACTCTTGTTCTTTTCTATGTTGTGAGTTCCTCTTCCTAGTCACTCTGCCCAGCAAAGGATAAGTGAGGGAATGAACAGAGTCCAAAATATCCACCACAATCCAAGCAAAATGCACCCTAGAAAAATCCCAAATGTTCGGAAGCTACCACAGAAACACAAACAAAGACAAGATGATTCAAAACAAGAAAAAAAAAAAAAAAGGTGGGGGGAGAGACTCTAATCTCTCAGGTTGGGCAAAGCAGGGTGATCTGCCTGTTCCTGATTGATTTTTGGTCTGTGTGTTAGAAGACACTATGTCCCAAAATTGCAAAGAGTCATAACTTGATATATATATCAAGATAAAATTGAATAGAGTGAAAAAGGGACTAGTATGGGTCATAAATTTATAAAACGTAGATGTGTATAAATAAAAGTTAAGAAGCGACTTAAAAACATAAGTTAGGAAATAAGAATCTATTTGAAATGGGAACAGTGTAAAAAAAAAAAAAAAAGAAACAAAAAAGAACTTTAAAATTTTAGCCTGAAGTATAAACAAGTCATGAGGGATAGTCTGGAGCTCACTATATTATTTTCTCCTGGCTCTGGAGTTTTACAGTCCTGTGGAAAATAAGCTTGTCATCCACCTGTTCTTCCAGTCTGTTTTCTGGGGGAGGGGTCTGCTGTGCTGCTTCTCAGGTGTCTTTGCCTGTGTGGAGTTGCCCAACCCCTTGTCAGGGGGATGGGCTTCATATGAGTTGATCCTCTGTGTGGCTTTTGTTCCCTGGCAGCTTTCCACACCTCTTTAGAGGGTCAGAGCAAATATGGCCCTGCAGGAATCTCTGGCCCAGAGCTGCAAGATCGCAGTGCCCTTCCTTCAATAAAGCCTCCAGGTCAAACTGTCTCCACTTCTGTGTGTACTAAACTCCACAGACTTGTGCTATTCACACCCGCTACAACTCTCCCGGGGGAGTTCTGGGGACCTGGGAGCGTCTCGGTGCTTTGTGCCTTTGCAATTGTGAGCAGCTGTGGGCTTGCAGGTGCACCCTCTTCCGTGGCTCCCAGATCATGGCTGGGTGCCACCTCAGTGTCCTTTCGGGGGCCACACAACCTTGAGAGCTGTTGGGCGCCACCTTTGTGTGTGCCAAACAGCCCATGGTTCGCACCTGGTGCCACTCTCACAGGAGGAGTTCTAGTGACCCGTGAGCATCTCTGTGCTTTGTGTCTTTGTGACCTCGAGTGGTTGTGGGCTCGCTCACTCACCTGGTTCTGCTGTTCTCAGCTCATGGTTGGGTGCTGCCCTAGTGTCTTTCCTGGGGTCACTGCTACCCTGAGAGCTGGTGCCCAGTCATGGGTGCAGCCTCTTGGATTGTAAACAGCCCACACATTCTAGTCCTTTTCAGGTTACTCAAGGAGAAAGTAGTCTCCCTACTGGTCTTGCTTGTAGTTTATGGTGACCAGAGCTGGGAATCCCTTCTGGGCTCACTGACCATAACTAGTCTCCTTGCTCTACTACTTGGGCACTCTATCCGTTCAGACTCCCCTGTTCTTTCTGAGTCTCCTGGGATCCTGAGACCATAATAATCCATGTAGAATTCTGACCTATTCATCCCTTGTGCCTTTTTCAGAAAGGGATGTCTCTCACTGGAGCAGATTTCTAAGGGTCCCAATTTTGTGCTCTGGTGTTATATCACTTTCTTGTGGCCAGCTTATGGAGGCTTCTTGCCCCCTGTTTATCTTTGGATATTTCCCCAAAAAATTCAAGTTTCTGCACCTAACATCTCAGGTTGAATTTGTGTGTGTTCAGAATGGGTTGATAGATATCCAGCTAAATTTGAGGGACCAAATAAAACGAGGTCATCCACTCTGCCACCATCTTGCCCCTTCCTCACTTCCATGTCTTTTTTTTTTTAATTTCCTTCTTTGATTTCCTGGTGGACCCATTCATTATTGAGTACCATGATGTTTAACCCCCATGTATTTGTGGTCTTTCAAAATTTTTCTTGTGGTTGACTTCATGTTTCATTGTGTTGTCGTCTGAAAATATGCATGGCATTGTCAACATTTTTGTATTTGTTGAGGCCTTATTTGTGACCTACTATGTGTTCTTTTCTGGAGAATGTCCCATGTGCACTTGAAAACAACATGGATTCTGCTGCTTTAGGATGAAATGTTCTGAATATATCTGTTAAGTCCACCCGGTGTCTTATTCAAAGAGATTGTTTCTTTCTTGATTTTCTGTTTAGATGATCTACCCATTAATGTAAGTGAGGTGTTAAAATTCCCTAGTATTATTGTATTATTATCAATTAGTTGCCTTATGTTTGTTATTAATTATTTTATATATTTTGGTGCTCTGAAATGTTTGGGTCATAAATATTTATGATTGTTAGATCATCTTGTTGTATAGTTCCTTTTATTATGATATAGTGCCTTTCTTCATCTCTTGTTACAGTCTTTGGTCTAAAATCTAGTTTGTTATAAATATTGCTACTCTGGCTTTTTTTTTTTTTTCCTTTTTTATTTTGAGAGAGAGTGAGAGCATGAGCAGGGGATGGGGCAAAAGTAGAGGTAGAGAGAGGATCTTAAGCAAGCTCCTTACCCTGTGAAAAGCCTAATACAAGGCTTTATCTCATGACCCTGAGATTATGACCTGAGCCAAAATCAAGAGTCAGGCGCTTAACTGACTGATCCATCCAGGAGTCCCAGAAAATGTCTTAAAAGCAGAAACATAAAGGAAGAGCTTAACTTACCTTGGAAGACCCAGATGAATAGCATCAGGTCTCTCCACAGAAACTTACCACATCAGAAAGGAGTGGGATGTTATATTCAACCTCTTGAATGGGAAAAATATGCATCAAGAATATCCAGAAAGGCTTTCATTCAGAATGGAAGGAGAGATAAACAGTTTCCCAGACAAACAAAAACTAAAGAAGTTTATGACCACTAAAGCATCCCTGCAAGAAATATTAAAGGAGAATCTGTGAGTGGAAAGCAAAGATCAAAAGTGAGAAAGACTAGAAAGGAATAGAGAATATCTCCAGAAACAACGACAAAACAAGTAATAAAATGGCAATAAATTCGTATCAGTAATTACTTTGCAAATAGACTAAATGTTCCAATCAAAAGACATATGGTGTCAGAATGGATAAAAAATTTTAAAAAAAGACCCATCTATATGCTGCCTATAAGAGATATATCTTAGATCTAAAGACAACTGCACATTTAAAGTGAGGGGATGGAAAAACATTTATCATGACGTCAATGGACGTCAAAAGAAAGCCTGAGTTGTTAGGGCACCTGGGTGGCTCAGTTGATTGTGTCCCTCTCCTTCTCTCTAATTCCTATAAAAATCGGACCCTCTTTTCAAGCATATACTGAAGTTCTACCTCCTTTCAAGTTTTCTGTCACTACTCCAGTTTTCACATATTTCTCCTTTCTCTTAACTTCTCTTTAGCATGTAGTAAACACTGTCACAATTTAAGCCTTTATGGGTACAGACTGAATGAGAAACCCTGAGACCAGAATCATTACAGAAATGGATGACTCTCCAGCAGAGTAATAAGGCAGTAACCCGTGGTGCTGATATGAACTAATGGCAATACTGACACCGAGAAACATTGCCCTTATAAGATTGATTGTAGTGGATTCTTTACTCTTCTCATAGACTATCCTGTTCAGCTACCTTCAGGAATCAGAAAGTCAGGCTTAAGTCTAAGGAAGGCTACATAGGTGCAGCCAAAATCAGAGGGACAGAAGACAGTGATGGCCAGGAGCAACCATGAGAGTGAATAATGCAAATTTGTAGACAAAGTTAAGTAATTGGCCTCTGAGGACTCCTATATAGATATAGAGTTAATAAGTTTACAAAAGCAATTGGCATGCAAGTGTGAGAAAAGCAATATATCCTAGATGAAATGGACCCTCTTAAAAACAATTTTAAGGATGCTCTATAACTAAAAGAGCTTTAATAGCTTTGTAAATCAAGAACTATTATTTCTATAAGAAAGGTATAAAACTGTCTTAGGTTTGTGAATGGAAAAGATATCTAAACCAATCAAATTCATTCAATAGTTTGGGCAAAATATATTTTCACCAATTCCACAAATATTTAATAAGCACCTAGAAGACACTGTTCTAAGTTGCTGCAATTTTGATAGTCAATGAAATAGACAAAAATCATTTTGTAAAAATAATCTTGGATTTCATTGTTTTTGTCCATGCACATTACTACTACTATTTGGAAGTGAGAGAGATTGTCCTGCTTTGTGATAAATGAAACAACCTTGCCCTGAAGAAAAAAAAGACCCACAGAAACTGCAGCTAAGAAAGATAAAGAATGCCATGCAACCACTCATTATATAGGCCCCATTGTACCTGCCTCCTTGCTTAGTTCTGATACTACCCATAATACCATTATCCAACAACAAACTATGGTAGAATCTTGTCTAGTACTTTCAGTATTCTGTATGCATGCATATCCATATAGATGTATTTTTTGTTTGTAAAAAGTTGCCTTATAATATATGTGCTCCTTTGTATGTTTCTGTCACTTCAAATTATGAAATTTTCCAAAATTTTAATATTTAGATATTAAAAAGTTAAATAATACCATGAAAGTCCAGCAAAGATATATAGAAGAATCTTTGTCTAATTTCAGATAAGAAAGTTTTTCTAAACAGAAATACAAAAACTCATACTTGGAAAATCTAATTTGGCTTCTTAAGAATTAAAACATCCTGGGGTGCCTGGGTGGCTCAGTTGGTTAATCATCTGACTCTTGGTTTCGCTCAGGTCATGATCTCATGGGTCCTGGGATCAAGGCCCACCATGGGCTCCATGTTCAGCAGGGAGTCTGCTTGAGATTTTCTCCCTCTGCCCCTCCCCTCACACACTCTCTCTCAAATAAATAAATAAATAAAACTTAAAAATAAGAATTAAAACATCCTTATAATAATGAGTCCCATAAACATTTTAAATGGTAAATAAAAACTAGTAAGAGAAAGATATAGATAGATAAAAATGTATATATAACAGACAATGACTAGTCTTACATTATAAGATTTTAGCAATTAATAACGAGAAAATAATATAAACATATACAGAAATAATATATACACACATATATATGCACTCTATACACTACATATGTGTGTGTATACATATATATATATATATATATACATACATAGACAGTTTTGAAATCTCTCTCCCTCTTTAGGTATATATGAAGGACAGAGATTTCAAAATTGTCTATATATATATACACACATATATAGTGTATATAGTGTATATATATGTGTGTATATATATGCATATATATACATTTTCAAAATTGTCTATGTGTATATATATATATACACACATATATAGTGTATATAGTGTATATATATGTGTGTATAAAAATGCATACACACACATACACAAACGTACGTGTTTGCCTTCCCTAATAATCAAAGGCAAATAACGAGATACCACTGTTCATCTTTTTAAATTGCTAAAAATTGTAGGGAAATGATTATATTCAATACTGACAGTTGAGAAAAAATGTTCTCATACACTAGCAGTGGGAGCTTGAATGTGTACAATCTCTTATAGAATAACATTCTCAAGAAAAACCTAGAGGGTTGGGCCTTGGCAAGGGGCCAAACTCAATGGAAGACTGGAAACGGGGAGGGACAACAGGGAGGGAGGGGCGAGGTGGACAATAAAGAATGCAGAGCCTCCTCTGTGACGTTGGGGACTGTGTTTGACTAGGGCCTAGGCAGAGGTGGCAGGCCACAGCAATGCCATGGTAGTGAAGTTTTTTGCAACCGATCTCAGGGGCTCTGAGATCTTTCATTTATGGGGCCCCTGAGCAGTCGGATACTGCAACGCAGGGAATCAGCCACAGTTAATTCGCAGCCGCCAGCAGCCCAGGCGGGCCCCAGTTATATATCTGGCAGCCATAAACGCAAGCAGAGCAATGGGCTCAGCTTGAGCCCGGAATCTGAGATCAGCCAAAGGTCTTTAGACCAGGAAGAGGATCTACAGCATGTAGTCAGCACAAGCCAGGGTAAAAAAGTTAAGATTGCATCTGAGTATGCTTACCAAACTTTATTTTTGCGTGGGGAAACAAGTGATGTTAAAGTTCGTGCCCTTGGGAAAGTATGGTGTTTACACAAAATGTTTTTATGTCAGTCAAGCTACTTTGCTACTATGTTTAGAGGTTCTTGGGAAGAATCGCATAAAGATATTATTGACCTGGAGATTAATGACCAGAATATAGATGTAGATTCCCTGCACTTTGTACTAGGCTCATTGTATAGGGATAAATACATCTTAATGGATCCCCTTCAAATTCCACGAATTTTGGCAACAGCATGCCTGTTTCAAGTAGAAGAATTAATTCAGCAGTGTGATGAGACCATGAAGAGAACAATTAATGCAAAAACTGTATGTGGCTATTATGCAGCAGCAGAGACCTATGGGTTAGATTCTGTAAAGACAGGGTGCTTTGAATGGCTTCTCCACAATTTGATGACACATCCAAGTGTTGAACTTTACAAAGAACTCAGTATAGATCTCATGAATCTTCTCATTTCTTCTTCTAATTTATTAGTAATGCAGAAGGAAATAGATGTATATACCACACTTAAAGAGTGGATGTTCCTTCGCCTTAATCCAGCTTGGAAAGGCTCAATGAAACAGCTTTTAGTTAATGCAAACAACTGGCTTTCTAGGCACAAGGAATGTGTTGGTAACATTTCCTTTCTTGAAACCAAACAAGGCATACATTTCCAACCAGTGTTTAAAAACTTAAGATTTCAGCATATCATCTCTGACCTGGCCTCCACAAGAGTTATTGAACAAGACACTCTGATACCTTCAAAATGGTTATCATCTGTTTATAAACATCAATGGTTTACCTTGCTTAGAGCACAACAATATAGGGAAATTGGGCCTCAAAACATCAATGAAACAGAACTTGAAGAACATAGCATGAGATGTGGTAAGAGGATTGTCAAAGATGGAAAATACTCCTGGAAGTGGTCAGGTTACAACTTTGGCTTTCCCTTACATGTCATCTTCACCAGCCATTATATAATTTTCAAGCAAAATACTTTCAGTCAGCCATGTGACAGTTCCATTTCTCTACAACCTCTAAGAAATATTGCATTCAGATTAACTTTGGTATATTTTGATTCTGGTGGAAAACTAAGTTTCAGCAAAACAACTGGTTATAAAATACTTACTTTTGAAAAGGATGAGGAGCAAGTGGTCATGAAGTTGGATAGCACCGTTCTTAGCTTCCCTTTATATATATTCTGTAACTTCTTGTTTATATCATTAGAAAATCCAGGAAATTGACAATCTTGTCAATTAGTATATATTAGCATTTTGAAAACTTTTGATGTCTCATTTCATTTAGTGGTCCTACTGTTAAACACAATAAAGACCAATAACAGAAATGAAAATAATCTTTCAAATATAACTATCATAAATGACTACTATTTATCTTCATTTTATTTCTGCATATCAATGAAGAAAAAGTTTAATTCCAAGAAAATATATCTGTGAAACCAAATAGTCAATGATGCTGACATCTTTTACTTTTCATTTACCATCAATAGGCAAGTTCCAAATGGCAAAAAGAGACTATAGGAACCAAAAATAAATTAACTTGTTAGATAAATTTTACCTTAACTAATATTGAGAGAGAATAAAAAAAATTCCTCCTTGCTAAAATTGTTGCACAAATGTCTCTAATTGCAGCAATATTACAAAAGAGTCAATCAAGTTAAACCTATGATTAGGAATTTTCTTTGGACTCAATAATGTACAGATTTAAATAGCCAGACAAATAATGTCAAATTTTACAACTTTACATATGGTATAATTTGTTGATATTTTACAATTAATCTGCCACGTGTCCCATTTTCTCTGTGGTTTGGAGAATGCATATTGCATAATTATATATTATTATATATCATATTAATATATACACAATATATTAACATAAGTATATAATAACAATTGTATAGCATATAACATATAATAACATAATTTTATATATTATATGTAAATATATACAAATAAATATATAGTTATATAATATATGAATTCATATATATGCACACACACATACAATTTTTGAAATGGTTGGATAAGCATTATGGACTAAAATGGGTTTCCATAAATACCAGTCATTCTTATGGATATCCAGATATGAATAATTTCAAAGTATCCTCTTCATTTTTTCTATTTGTACTTGTTTACTCTTTTTGGCCAGAGTTTGTTCTTTTTGTCTATACAGTATTTGAAGTAACATTTCTTTCTTTTTATTTTAAGATTTTATTTATTTGACAGAGAGAGAGACAGCGAGAAAGGGAACACAGGCAAGGGGGAGTGGGAGAAGGAGAAGCAGGCCCCCTGCTGAGCAGGGAGCCCAACATGGGGCTCAATCCCAGGACCCTGGGATCATGACCTGAGCCGAAGGCAGATGCTTAATGACTGAGCCACCCAGGAGCCCCTGAAGTAACATTTATTTCAAAATAAAAGCCATTTGGGTAAATATTATACTTTCAAAAATATGTCTGCTAGTTCATGAGCTAGGAAGAGAGAGCCCTGTCTGTCCAGCTGACTGGTGCAACTTTCAAAAATTTTTATAGCACCTTGAATGCTGTTTATATTGGTTTCAATATGATTGTCTTTTTCTATGAACGTACATAATAATCATATCACATATTCCTTGTATACCAAGCATGCAATCAAGAATAACTTATTTTAATGTGCTTACCACAGCCATTTTTCAATTTTTATTTGCATGGCCTTCATGTTCTATCAAATTGTAAGGACCTTGCAATAACATACATAAGGTATTCCATCCCCTCTTGAGGCAGTCTGAATGAATTCTCAATTTCTAATTTTAAAAACTTGGAACTTTTACAAAATAAAGATCCTAAATTTGAAAGAGAACAGTAGGGGAAAGTAGAATTGCACATGGTATCTCAAAAATCTGTGGTACACCCCCAAAAGACTGCTTAGTAGTTTAACAGATATTACTGTCATATCTTCCTCAAGTATCTCAACCAGTGTTACACATAAGCAGAGGGGTAATGATAGCAATAGAAAAATATGATAGGCATGCTCCATATTTCCCCAAATAACCTAAGATCATTGTTTCACATACTCTGCCAATTCCAAAACATGAGCGAGCCTGTAAATAATTTAGGTTATGTCTTAGTCCCTTGGTCTCCACCTGGTCCTTTGATCATCATTTAAGATAGATAATTTATTTTTTTAATTTAGTTTTTGTTTTTTTAGAAAGAGAGTGCACATGTGAACAGGGTAGGGGTAGGGGAAGGGCAGAGGGAGAGGGAGAGAATCTTAAGCAGGCTCCATACCTAGCATAGAGCCCAATGCGGGGCTTGATCTCACGACCCTGAGATCACGACCTGAACCAAAATCAAGAGTGTGTTGCTTAACTGACTGAGCCACCCAGGTGCCCCTGAGATAGGCAATTTAAGTAAAGATCAAGGATGCAACTTTCCATTCCAGTGGCTCAAGATCTAACCTACCACTCTGGTGATGAGTGAAGCTACCAAAAGACACTAGAAAATACCAGAAACTTGGTGAATCTGTTTTCTTAATGTGACTGGCCACTTTATTTTAATTAATTAATTAATTAATTAATTATTATGTTAATCACCATACATTACATCTTTAGTTTTTGATGTAGTGTTCCATGATTCATTGTTTGCATATAACACCCAGTGCTCCATGCAGAACGTGCCCTCTTTAATACCCATCATCTACTGGCCACTTTATTTTAAATTCAAGTTAGTAATCCAATTTAGTATTAAATAAAGGCAGTTGACACAACAAAGTACTAGAATAGTTTTATGTTAAAAAAATATTAAGGATAAAATCAGCCTATTAATAATACCATTTTCAGAGGCTAGGCCCAGATTTTGAAATATAATATTTTTTGTCTTTTTTTTAATTAGGAAAATAACACCCATTTATTGAAAATTTCTTTCATACTATACAGAAATAAACAGAGAAGAAGGTAAAAATCACCTAACACCCTCTACCTATAGATATTCATCATTAACATTTGATATACACATATCTAGCCTTTTGTTTTTGATTTGGACCTTAGCCAGTCAACATTTACTGAGTGCCTACTATGTGCCAATCATTGTATTGGGCATATATACACTTCATTTTTTGAACACAAAAAATTGGATCTTTTAAAAAAAATTTTATTATGTTATGTTTATCACCATACATTACATCATTAGTTTTTTTTTTTTTAAGATTTTATTTATTTATTTGAGAGTGAGAGAAAGCATGAGAGGGGAGAGGGTCAGAGGGAGAAGCAGACTCCCCACTAAGCGGGGAGCCCAATGTGGGACTCGATCCTGGGACTCCAGGATAATGACCCAAGCTGAAGGCAGTTGCTTAACCAACTGAGCCACCCAGGCACCCACATCATTAGTTTTTGATGAAGTGTTCCATGATTCATTGTTTGCGTATAACACCCAGTGCTCCATTGAGTACATGCCCTCTTTAATACCCATCACCAGGCTAATCCATCCCCCCACCCCCTCTCCTCTAGAACCCTCAGTTTGTTTCTCAGAATCCATAGTCTCTCATGATTCCTCTCCCCCTCTGATTTCCCCCCCTTCATTTTTCCCTTCCTACTATCTTCTTCATTTTTTTAAAACATATAATGTATTATTTGTTTCAGAGGTACAGGTCTGTGATTCATCAGTCTTACACAATTCACACCGCTCCCCATAGCACATACCCTACCCAATGTCTATCACCCAGCCACCCCATCCCTCCCAACCCCCACCACCCCAGCAACCCTGTTTGTTTCCTGAGATTAAGAATTCCTCATAACAGTGAGATCATATGATACATGTCTTTCTCTGACTGACTTATTTCACTCAGCATAATACCCTCCAGTTCCATCCATGTCTTTGCAAATGGCAAGATTTCATTCCTTCTGATGGCTGCATAATATTCCATTGTATATATATATACCATATCTTCTTTATCCATTCATCTGTCGATGGACATCTTGGCTCTTTCCATAGTTTGGCTATTGTGGACATTGCTGCTACAAACATTGGGGTGCACATATCCCTTCAGATCCTTACATTTGTATCTTTGGGGTAAATACCCAGTAGGGCAATTGCTGGGTCATATGGTGGCTCTATTTTCAACCTTTTGAGGAACCTCCATACTGTTTTCCAGAGTGGCTGCACCAGCTTGCATTCCCACCAACAGTGTAGAAGGGTTCCCCTTTCTCCGCATCCTCACCAACATCCCTTGTTTCTTGACTTGTTAATTTTAGCCATTCTGACTGGTGTGAGGTGGTATCTCATTGAGGTTTTGATTTGGATTTCCCTGATGCCAAGCGATGTTGAGCAATTTTTCATGTGTCTGTTGACCGTTTGGATGTCTTCTTTGGAAAAATGTCTGTTCATGTCTTCTGCCCATTTCTTGATTGGATCATTTGTTCTCTGGGTGTTGAGTTTGATAAGTTCTTTACAGATTTTGGATATTAGCCCTTTATCTTATATGTCATTTGCAAATGTCTTCTCCCATTCTGTTGGTTGTCTTTTGGTTTTGTTGACTGTTTCTTTTGCTGTGCAAAAGCTTTTTATCTTGATGAGGTCCCAATAATTCATTTTTGCCCTTGCTTCCTTTGCTTTTGGCGATGTTTCTAGGAAGAAGTTTCTGCAGCTGAGGTTGAAGAGGTTGATGCCCATATTGTCCTTTAGGATTTTGATGGACTCCTCTCTCACATTTAGGTCTTTCATCCATTTTGAGTCTATTTTTGTGTGCGGTGTAAGGAAATGGTCCAGTTTCATTCTTCTGCATGTAGCTGTCCAATTTTCCCAACACCATTTGTTGAAGAGACTGGCTTTTTTCCATTGGACATTCTTTCCTGCTTTGTCGAAGATTAGTTGACCATAGAGCTGTGGGTCCATTTCTGGGCTCTCTATTCTGTTCCATTGAACTATGTGTCTGTTTTTGTGCCAGTACCATACTGTCTTGATGATTACAGCTTTGTAATACAGCTTGAAGTCCAAATTGTGATGCCACCAGCTTTGCTTTTCTTTTTCAACATTCCTCTGTCTGTTCAGGCTCCTTCTTGTTTCCATACAAATTTTAAGATTATTTGTTCCACTTCTTTGAAAAAAGTGGATGGTATTTTGATAGGGATTGCATTAAATGTGTAGATTGCTCTAGGTAGCATTGACATCTTCACAATATTTGTTCTTCCAATCCATAAGCATGGAACATTTTTCCATTTCTTTGTGTCTTCCTCAATTATTTTCATGAGTATTTTATAGTTTTCTGAATACAGACTCTTTGCCTTTTTGGTTAGATTTATTCCTAGGTATCTTATGGTTTTGGGTGCAAATGTAAATGGGGTCAACTCCTTAATTTCTCTTTCTTCTGTCTTGTTGATGGTGTATAGGAATGCCACTGATTTCTGTGCATTGATTTTATATCCTGCCACTTTACTGAATTCCTGTATGAGTTCTAGCAGTTTTGTTGTCGAGTCTTTGGGTTTTCCACATAAAGTATCATATCATCGGCAAAGAGTGAGAGTTTGACTTCTTTTTTGCCTTTTGGATGCCTTTTATTTCTTTTAGTTGTCTGATTGCTGTGGCTAGGACATTTAATACTATGTTGAATAGCAGTGGTGATAGTGGACATCCCTGCCATGTTCCTGACCTTAGGGGGAAAGCTCTCAGTTTTTCCCCATTGAGAATGATATTCGCTGTGGGTTTTTCATAGATGGCTTTTATGATATTGAGGTGTGTACCCTCTATGCCTATACTCTGAAGAGTTTTGATCAAGAAAGGATGCTGTACTTTGTCAAATGCTTTTTCTGCATCTATTGAGAGGATCATATGGTTCTTGCTCTTTCTTTTATTAATGTATTGTATCACATTGATTGATTTGTGGATATTAAACCAAACTTGCAGCCCAGGAATAAATCCCACTTGGTCGTGGTGAATAATCCTTTTAATGCACTGTTGGATCCTATTGGCTAGTATTTTGGTGAAAATTTTTGCATCTGTGTTCATCAAGGATATTGGTCTGTAATTCTCCTTTTTGATGGGTCTTTGTCTGGTTTTGGGACCAAGGTAATGGTGGCCTCATAAAACGAGTTTGGAAGTTTTCTTTCCATTTCTCTTTTTTGGAAGAGTTTCAGAAGAATAGGTATTAATTCTTCTTTAAATGTTCGGTAGAATTCCCCTGGGAAGCCATCTGGCCCTGGGCTTTTGTTTGGTGGGAGATTTTTGATGACTGCTTCAATTTCCTTAGTGGTTATAGGTCTGTTCAGGTTTTCTATTTCTTCCTGGTTCAGTTTTGGTAGTTGATACATCTCTAGGAATGCATCCAGTTCTTCCAGATTATCTAATTTGCTGGCATAGAGTTGCTCATAATATGTTCTTATAATTGTTTGTATGTCTTTGGTGTTGGTTGTGATGTCTCCTCTTTCATTCATGATTTTATTTGTTTGGGTTATTTCTCTTTTCTTTTTGATAAGTGTGGCCAGGGGTTTATCAATCTTATTAATTCTTTCAAAGAACCAGCTCCTAGTTTCGTTGATCTGTTCTACTGTTCTTTTGGATTCTATTTCATTGATTTCTCCTCTGATCTTTATTATTTCTCTTCTCCTGCTGGGCTTAGGCTTTATTTGCTGTTCTCTCTCCAGCTCCTTTATGTGTAGGGTTAGGTTGTGTATTTGAGACCTTTCTTGTTTCTTGAGAAAGGCTTATATTGCTATATACTTTCTTCTTAAGACTGCCTTTGCTGCATCCCAAAGATTTTGAACAGTTGTGTTTTCATTTTCATTTATTTCCATGAATTTTTTTAGTTCTTCTTTCATTTCCTGGTTGACCCTTTTATTCTTTAGTAGGATGCTCTTTAACCTCCATTATTTGAGTTCTTTCCGACTTTCCTCTTGTGATTGAGTTCTAGTTTCAAAGCACTGTGGTCCGAAAATATGCAAGGAATGATCCCAGTCTTTTGGTACTGGTTGAGACCTGATTGGTGACATAGGATGTGATCTATTTTGGAGAATGTTCCATGGGCACTAGAAAAGAATGTGTATTCTGTTGCTTTGGGATGGAATGTTCTGAATAGATTTGTGAAATCCATTTGGTCCAGTGTGTCATTTAAAGTCTTTATTTCCTTGTTGATCTTTTGCTTAGATGATCTGTCCATTTCAGTGAGGGGGGTGTTAAAATCCCCTACAATTACTGTATTGTTGTTGATGTGTTTCTTTGCTTTTGTTATTTTTTGACATATAATTGGCTGCTCCCATGTTAGGGACATAGATATTTAAAATTGCTAGATCTTCTTGTTGGATAGACCCTTTAACTATGATATTGTGTCCTTCCTCATCTCTTATTATAGTCCTTGGTTTAAACTCTAATTTGTCTGATATAAGGGTTGCCACCCCAGCTTCTTTTGGTGTCCATTAGCATGGTATATTGTTTTCCACCCCCTCACTTTCAATCTCGAGGTGTCTTTCGGTCTAAATGAGTGTCTTGCAGTCAGCATATCAATGGGTCTTGTTTTTTTATCCAATCTGATACCCTGTGTCTTTTCATTGGGGCATTTAGCCCATTTACATTCAAGGTAACTATTGAAAGATATGAATTTAGTGCCATTGTATTGCCTGTAAGGTGACTGTTACTCTATATTGTCTGTGTTCCTTTCTGGTTTATGTTACGTTTAGGCTCTCTCCTTGCTTAGAGGACCCCTTTCAATATTTCTTGTAGGGCTGGTTTCATATTTGCAAATTCCTTTAGTTTTTGTTTGTCCTGGAATCTCTTTATCTCTCCTTCTATTTTTAATGGCAACCTAGCTGGATATAATATTCTTGGCTGCATATTTTTCTCATTTTGTGCTCTGAATATATCAGGCCAGTCCTTTCTGACCTGCCAGGTCTCTGTGGATAGGTCTGTTGCCAGTCTAATGTTTTTACCATTCTAGGTTACAGATCTCTTTTCCCAAGCTGCTTTCAGGATTTTCTCTTTGTCTCTGAGACTTGTAAGTTTTACTATTAGATGTCAGGGTGTTGACCTATTTTTATTGATTTTGAGGGTGGTTCTCTGTGCCTCCTGGATTTTGATGCCTGTTTCCTTCCTCAAATTAGGGAAGTTCTCTGCTATAATTTGCTCCAGTATACCTTCTGCCCCTCTCTCTCTTTCTTCTTCTTCTGGGATCCCAATTATTCTAATATTGTTTCATCTTATGATATCACTTATCTCTCGAATTCTGCCCTCATGATCCAATAGTTGTTTATCTTTCTTTTTCTCAGCTTCTTTATTTTCCATCATTTAGTCTTCTATATCACTAATTTCTCTTCTGCCTCATTTATCCTAGTAGTTAGAGCCTCCATTTTTTATTGCACCTCATTAATAGCCTTTTTGATTTCGACTTGGTTAGATTTTAGTTCTTTTATTTCTCCAAAAAGGGTTTCTCTAATATCTTCCATGCTTTTTTAAGCCCAGCTAGTACCTTTAAAATCGTCATTCTGAACCCTAGTTCTGACATCTTACTAATGTCCATATTGATTAGGTCCCTGGCAGTCGGTACTGCCACTTGTTCTTTTTTTTGAGGTGATTTTTTCCATCTTCTCATTTTGTCCAGAGAAGAATAGATGAGTGAGCGATCAAAATGCTAACAGGGTAACAGTGACCCCAGAAAAATATACACTAAACAAATCAGTAGAGCCCTGAAACTGGGGGAAAGGAAAGGGAAAGAAAGAAAAAAGAGAAATGAAAAAAAGAAAAATGTGGGAAACAGAATGCCACAACAACCACTGGTGCATGTTTGCTCAGACTCCAAGATCTCTGAGAAAACTCGAGATTGCAGGGTTAAAAATAACCCGATAGGATCAGAGTGAAATGCCCTTGGGACGTGTGTGGTCAGTTCTAAAGTACGCAGCAGAAGATGTTTAGTAGCTAGGAAGCCAGCTGTAAACAGCACACTGTGCACTCCCCTCTTTGTTCCCTTATCCTGTAAATAGCACACTGGGCACTCCCCTCTTTGTTCCTTTATTCTGTTTTAAAGATTCTTACATGCTTGACTAATCCTGGGTACGTGGAGGAATGTGCCTTACTACACCCCTGCTGTAAATCATTATAGATCTATATCATTGTAGAAGGTATATAAGATTATGGAAAATAAACCTCGGGACCTCAGGCTGTTTGCTCAGGGTCCCCTGTGCCTCGCTATACTGTCGTCTCTTTTTCTCAGTTCCTTCACTGCCCCAGGTCCCTGACTCTCAGAGGTCGACAGAAAATGAAGAAGAAGAAAAAAAAAAGAATATAATCAAATATGATCAGGCTGGTGCATAGATCAGTGCCACACACTAGATTTGGGGCATATGTTGGTCTGTTAGAAGAAACTGCCTCCCAAAATTTTAAAGAAAGAAAAACTTATATATGTACAAAAATAAGGGTAAGTACGATGAAGGGAGGGAATATGACTATAAAGATGAAAATTATAAAAGATTTTATAAAAGGAATTGGTAAGATAAGAAGTTGGTTGAAAAAAGAAAGAAGAGGAATTAAAAAAAAAAAAAGAGAGAGAGAGAATGCAATCAGGCAGGAGAGTAGAACAAAGCCATACACTAGAGATTTAGGGTATATTTTGGTTTGTTAGAAGAAACTGTATCCCAAAATTTTAAAGAGAGAACAACTTATACATATATACCAAAAATAAGGTTAACTACTATGAAGGGGTAGAATATGACTCTAAAAATGAAAAATAAAAAAGATTTTTAAAAAGGAGATTGATAAGATATTTGTTGAAAAAGGGAAAAAGAAAAATTCAAAAAAAAAAACCAGAAAAAGAAAAAAAGAAAATTCAAAAAATTAACTTTGAAAGACTAAAGAATCAGGGGTAAAAAAGCCATGAATTCTATGTGCTGTATTCCCCTAGTGTTGGCGTTCTGCCCTTCTAATTGATTGGTAAACTTGGTCTTGGCTGGCTGTTCTTGCTGATCTTCTGGGTGAGGGGCCTGTTGCAGTGGTTCTCAAATGTCTTTGCTTGAGGCAGAATTGCCCTGCCTTTGCTGGGGCCGGGCTAAGTAATCTGCTCGGGTTTGCTCTTGGTAGCTTTTGTTCCCTGCAAGCTTTCCGTACAGCTTTGGAGGACAAGAGTGAAAATGGCGGCCTCCCAATCTCCGCCCAGGAGGAGCCGAGAATTTGGGGCCCCACTCTTCAGTGAGCCCCCAGAGAAAAGCAGTCAATCACTCCCATCTCCCTGGTCTCTGGCCACACTCCATGCTCACCCGGCCTGTGACCGAGCTTTTCTATCTCTGGCACACAACCCCTTTGTGGATTCTCCAAACCCAGCAGATTCCTGTGGTGCACTTCCGTGCAGCTCCTCCCAGGGGAGGAAGGGGAGTCTCCCCGGTTCTGCTGCTTGTTGGGTCCCTGCCTGAGGAGCAGTGGCCTGACTGTGCCGCAGATCACAATTTATGGCAACCCCGAGCTGAGAGCCCACTCCTCGGCTCCGTCTTTGCAGCCAGCTTCCCTGCTCCGATACCTGGGAGCTCTGCCACACTCAGGCACCCATGGTCTTTCTGTGACCCTGAGGGTCCTGAGACCACACTGTCTCAGCAAGGGTTCCACCCCCCGCTTAGCCACTGGAGCAACGTCCCTCAGCCAAACCGACTTTTAAAAGTTCTGATTTTGTGCTCTGCTGCTCTATCACTTGCCAGTAGAGGCTGACGGAGGCCCCCTCCCCCGCCATCTATCTTCCCAAATATCCCCTCAGATTCATTTCTCCGCATGTCCTACCTTCCGGGAAGTGGCCGCTTTTCTGTTCAAAGAGTTGCTATTATTCTTTTCTTCGATCTCCTGTTGAGTTTGTAGGTGTTCAGAATGGTTTGATCCCTATCTAGCTGAATTCCTGGGACCAGACGAAATTTAGGTCTTCTACTCCTCCGCCATCTTGCTCCTCCCCCACCCCCTTTCTTCTTTTATATAAAGGCTTCCATTATGTGAAAGACCTTACAATAAATTTAGTGAAGAAACATTTTACTGATCTGTATCTAAGAAATCCTGTTCACATTTTATCTGCTTTTTTAAAAATTGAGACATAATATATAATATTACATTAGTTTCAGGTGTATGACAAAATGGTTAAATATTCATATATATTGTGAAATAATAACCATGATAGGTATAGTTAACATCCATCCCCACATATATTTACAACTCTTTTTCTTGTGATGAGAACTTTTAAGATCTACTCTCATAGCAACTTTCACATATACAACACAATATTATTAATGATCTTCACCATGACATACATTACACCCCCCAAGCTTACTTACTTTGTATCTGAATGTTTGTATTTTTTTTGGCCACCTTTACCTATTTCACCCATCCCCCACACACAGCTTCTGGCAAGCATTAATCTAATCTGTTCTCTGTATGTATAAATTTTTTGTTTGTTTCTTTGTTTTAGATTACACATTTTGGTGAGATCATACAGTGTTTATCTTTCTCTGTCTGACTTATTTCGCTTAGAATAATTCCCTCAAGTTACACTTGACATTCTTTTATATTGTGTATCCATTGATAAAGTAACTATAGCTACTTTTAATACTTTTGTCTTTCAAACTTTATACTAGAGTTAAGTGTTTAACACAACACTATATTAGATTATTCTGAATTAGACAATATGCATGACTTTACCAGTGTTTTATTTTTTACAGCTTTATTAAGATACAACTGACATTTAATATTGTATAAATTTAGGGTGTTCAATGTGTTGATTTGATATACTTAAATATTGCAAAATGATTATCACCATAGTGTTAGCTAACACTTCCATCATGTCACATAATCTCCATTTCTTTTTTTATGAGAATATTTGTCTACTCATTTAGCAACCCTAAAGTATATAATACAGTATTATTAGCTATAATCACCATGGTATACAATAGGTCTCTAAAACTTATTCATCTTAACACTGGAAGTTTGTATTGTTTGACCAACATCACTCTTTCCCCTATGCTGAGACCCTGGTAACCATCAGTCTATTTTTTGTTTCTTAGTTCATCCTTTTCAGATACCACATATAAGTGATATTATATAGTAATTATCTTTCTCTGGCTTACTTCACTTAGCAGAATGCCCTCATGTTTCATCCAAATTATCACAAATGTCAGGATTTTATTTATTTTTTCTTTTTTTAATTATGTTATGTCACCATACAGTACATCATTAGTTTTTGATGTAGTGTTCCATGTCAGGATTTTATTCTTGCTCATGGCTCAATACTATTTCACTGGATATACATACTGTATCTTCATTATCGATTCATCCACTGAAAGACACTTAGATTGTTTATTAGGTTCTTTTTTTTAAGATTTTATTTATTTATTTGTCAGAGAGAGCACAAGCAGGGGAAGCAGCAGGCAGAGGGAGAAGCAGGCTCTCCACTGAACAAGGAGCCCGATGCAGGACTCAGTCCCAGGACCCAGGGATCATGACCTGAGCTGAAGGCAGCTGCTTAACTGGCTGAGCCACCCAGGCATCCCTGTGGGTGTCTTCACATCTGAACAAACAATCACATCTTCCAGACTTATTGGACTGACTTTGGTAAGGGAGAAGTTTCACCAGTGACTGGGGGCTCACTGAACTATACTGACTCTGAGTCCATGGGTGCAGGATGCCATGTGTGGAGATGTGTGGTGGCACTGGCTCCAGAAAGATGTTGGTGGCTTGACAACTTAGGATGTTTAAGTCCACAGCATCAATAACTGTGTGGCCCTTAATGAGTGCAGCAAGGAGTCCACAGGAGCTGCAAGGGCTTTTGGGGTCTTCAGCAGTGCCTCTATGTCCACAGGCTTGCAAACAGGCATACAGTGGTGGTAGCTGGAGCCAGTGGTCTACACATACTCAGCTCTAGGGCCAGCTGCAGGTTGCTGTGTTATGGCAGCAGCCAGTTGCAAACACACACATAGTGGCAGAGACGAAGACAGGAAAAAGGGTTTTGGACTAACTGCAGTCACACTGTCAGCTGTAGAGGCCTTGGCTGTTAGTATACTTTGTTGTACACTTTCTCCCTAGGACTGGGTATAGAACTGGAGGCCAGTGGTGGGTGTCTGGCCAGTGACATGCAATACACAGTCCAATGGGCAAAACCTAAGCATACACATGATGGTTGGGGACAGCTGTGAAAGTCAAGGCTGGTGTCCTGCAATTAAGCAGCCTCATAGGACTGGGACTGGGGTAGCTGCTGGTGTGGTTCCCAGGCTCCAATATGGATGGTGGAGGGAAGGCAGAGGGTTTCAGGCAGCTGGTACCAAAAAAATCAAATAATTGTGGGACAAACACTAGTGAAATCTAGAGCAAACAAAGTTTGTTAGCCATTGTTTCTTCAGGGTCAAAAGCGTCTCAGTTTATATGCAGAGCAGGTCACTAGGAGCTGTTATTGCTCCTGTCTTGTGACTGCTATTGCTAGCCACAGCCTTTCTTGTTCCTAGGTATCTGCAAAGGGAACTTTCTATTCAAATAGACCTTCTTGGCACTGAGCAATGTGATTAGGGGTAGCATAAAATCAAACTATGTTCTTATAATCTTTGTGTGATTATTATTGAGTTTTTCGGTCTAATGTGTTGCTGAAGTTTCATAAGTGGACTCTGGAGCTCTACCAGAGTGTTGTTGTTGTTGTTGTTGTTGTGTTGTTGATGATGAAGATGATAGATAGTTTTCTAATTATTGAACTTTGTGAGAGGATGGAGGCTGGAGTGCTCTGCTCTGATGTCATTCCTAAAGATAATTTCAAATATTTGTGAAATAAAAATTTAGTACCTCTAGACAGTTATTTTTTTAAGTTTCTATTTAAATTCCAGTTAGTTAACATACATTGTAATATTAGTTTAAAGTGTACAGTTTAGTGATTCCATACTTCCATAAAACACCCTGTACTCATCACAAGTGTATTCCTTAATTCCCATCACCTATTCTACCTACTCATCCACCCACCTCCCCTCTGGTAACAATCAGTTTGCTCTCTATACTTAAGATTCTGTTTCTTGGTTTGCCTCTTCATTTTTCCACTATGCTCATTTGTTTTACTTAAATACCACATATGAGTGAAATCATACAGTATTTGTCTTTCTCTGACTGATGTATTTTGCTTAGCATAATACATTCTATTTCCATCCATGTCATTGCAAATGGCAAGATTTCATTCTTTTTGATGGCTGAGTAAGATTCGATTGCAAGTATATACCACATATTATTCATTCATTCATCAGTTAGTGGACATTTGGGCTCTTTCCATAATTTGGCCATTGTAGATAATGCTGCTATAAACATTGGGGCACATATATCCCTTTCAATTAGTATTTTTTATTCTTTGGGTAAATACCCAGTAGTGCAATTGCTGGATATTAGGGTAGTTCTATTTTTAACTTTTTAAAGAACCTCCATACTTTTTTCCAGAGTGGCTGCACCACTTTGCATTCTCACCAACAGTGTAAGAGGGCTCCCCTTTCTCCACATCCTCGCCAGCACTTCCTGATTCCTGTGTTGTACATTTTAGTCCTTTTGACAGGTATGAATTGATATCTCATTGTAGTTTTGATTTATATTTCCCAATGATGAGTGACGTTCAGCATCTTTGCATGTGTCTGTTGGCCATCTGGATGTCTTCTTTGGAAAAAAAAAATGTCTATTCATGTCATCTGCTCATTTTTAATTGGATTATTCATTTTTGGGGTGTTGAGATTTATAAATTCTTTATATATTTTGGATACTAACATTTTATCAGATGTCATTTGCAAATACCTTCTCCAATTCCGAAGGTTGTCTTTTAGTTTTGTTGATTGTTTCCTTCACTGTGCAGAAGCTTTTTATTTTGAGGAAATCCCAATAGTTTATTTTTGCTTTTGTTTCCCTTGCATCAGGAGACATACCTATGAAGCTGTTGCTATGGTCAATGTCAAAGAGGTTACTGCTTGTGTTGTCCTGTGGAATTTTAATGATTTCTTGTATCACATTTAGGTCTTTCATTTATTTGAATTTATTTTTGTGTATGGTGTAAGAAAATGGTCCAGTTTCATTATTCTTTGGCATGTTGCTGTCCAGTTTTCCCAACACCATCTGTTGAAGAAATTGTCTTTTGCTTGTTGGATATTCTTTCTTGCTTTGTAGAGTATTAATTGACAATATAGTTGTGGGTTCATTTCTGGTTTTTCTATTCTGTTCCATTGATCTATGTGTCTATTTTTTTTTTTTTTTTTCCCTGTACCATACTTTTTTTTTCTTCCCTTTTTTTTTTTTTTTTTACAACCAAAAACCATACTTTTTTTTTTTTTTTGATTACCAGAGTAATAGAGCAAAATGTTTGACACTGGATACTGTAAACTTTACCTCTAATACAAGGAATGCAGTTAGTGATTCTTAACAAACTCCAAGTGGGCTTTTAGAAACAGATCTTCAATACTTAAATCAGGATTACATAAGGGATTACTAAAATGAAGTGTTTTACATTCTTTCTTTTAGTAATATAATTATTTTATATGACAGATTTTGAAGAAAACATTCTTTGTTTCTATGTTTCCATACCAAAACAAAAAGATAAACAAAGACTATGTTTCACTGAAAGTAACATGTTGTAAATCCAAGAAACACTGTACATTTTTGCATGAAATATAAGCATTATCAATGAAATGAAACATATCCAGTAATTTTTTTTAAGAAAGTAATTTGATCCAGATTGCATTTTCTTTTTAAGAGTAGGAATTGTCCCTTCATGTTGGATGTAGTACTTTTCATGTACAATCAGGAACAATTGCATTTTTTTTTTTTTACAACCAAAAACCATACTTTTTTTTTTTTAGATCATACAGCTTTGTAATATAACTTGAAGTCTGGAATTGTGATCCCTCCAGCTTTGCTTTTCTTTTTCAAGTTTTTTTTGGCTATTAAAAGTGTTTTGTGGTTCCATACAAATTTTAAGACTGTTTGTTCTAGCTCTGTGAAAAATGCTGATGGTATTTTGATAAAGATTGCATTAAATGTGTATATTGCATTGGATAGTAGAGACATTTTAACAATATTCTTCCAATCCATGAGCATGGAATGTCTTTCCATTTTTTGGGTCATCTTCAATTTTTTTCAGCAATGATTTATAGTTTTCAGAGTATAGGTCCTTCATCTTTTTGTTAGGTTTGTATCTTATTGTTTTTGTAGCAATTGTAAATGGGATTGATTCTTTAATTTGTCTTTCTGCTGCTTCATTATTGGTGCATAGAAATGCAACAGATTTCTGTACATTGATTTTGTATCCTGTAACTTTGCTGAATTCATTTATCAGTTCTAGCAGGTTTTTAGTGGAATTTTTCAGGTTTACTATATAGACTATCAAGTCAACTGCAAATAGTGAAAGTTTTATTTCTTCTTTGCCAATTTGTATGCCTTTTATTTCTTTTCTCTTTTTTTGGCTGATTGCTGTGGCTAGGACTTCCAGTAAATAACAGTGTTAAGTATATTATTTAAACATATGTTAAATAACAGTGGACATAATGGGCATCCCTGTCTTGTTCCTGACCATAGAAGGAAAGTTCTAATTGTTTTCTGCATTAAGGATGATATTAGTTGTGGGTTTTTCATATATGACCTTTCTTATGTTGAGGTATGTTCCCTGTAAACCTACTTTGTTTAAGGTTTTTTATCATGAATGTATGTTGTACTTTGTCAAATCTTTTTCTGCATCTATTGAAAGGATAATATAGTTTTTTTTTAAGATTTTATTTATTTATTAGAGAGCGAGAGAGAGAGAAATAGCATGAGAGAGGAGAGGGTCAGAGGGAGAAGCAGACTCCCTGCTGAGCTGGGAGCCCGATGTGGGACTCGATCCCAGGACTCCAAGATCATGACCTGAGCCAAAGGCAGTCGCTTAACCAACTGAGCCACCCAGGTGCCCAGGATAATATAGTTTTAATCCTTTATCTTATTATCATTCACAGTAGCCAAATTATGGGACCAGCCTATGTATTTTCATTGATTGACGCATGGATAAAGAAGTCATATATATAATGGAATATTACTCAGCCATAAAAAAAGAATGAAATCTTGCCATTTGCAATGACATGGATGGCACTAGAGAATATTATGCTAAGTGATTTAAGTCAATCACAGAAAGACAAATACCTTATGATTTCACTCATATGTGGAATTCAAGGAACAAAACAAATGAGCAAGGGGAAAATAGAGAAAGACAAACTAAGAAACAGATTCTTAACTATAGAAAACATACTTATGGGTACCTGAAAGGTGGTGTGTTGTGGGATGGTTTAAATAGGTGATGGGGATGATGTAGGGCACTTGTGATGAGCGCTGGGTGTTGATGGAAGTATTGAATCACTATATTGTACACCCCAAATTAATATTACACTGTATGTTAACTAACTGGAATTTAAACTTTAAAAGGTAATAATAAAAAATAAAAAAGCTTTTATTTTACATGACACACTTACTCTTTCTTCTTTTTTTCCCAAAGACTACAAGTGTCCATCAATAGGTAAATATATAAACAAATTGTGGTATATCTATATAATGGAATACAAAGAAAATACTGGTACATACACAAACATGGGTGAATTTCAAAAACATTATACTAAGTGCAAGAAGTAAGACATAAAAGCATACATACTATGCAACTTCATTTATATGAATATTTAGAAAAAATGTATCTAATTAATAGTAATAGAAAGTAGAGCAGTGATTAACTTCAACTAGAGACTGAGAGTGAAGATTAACTAGGAAGAAATGAAAGGAAACCTTTTGAGATGATGGAAATGCCATATAACTTGATGGCACTTGTGATTTGAAACCTATACATTTGTCAAAACTCATTGAACTGTATATTTTAAAATATACATTTTAAGAGTGAGGAGTTAAGATGACAGTAGGGGGACCTTGGGCTTACCTCATCTCTCAAACACAGCTAGATCAACACCAAGTCATCTTCAACAACTAGGAACAACTTGATCTGAGGATTAGGAAAGCAGTCTGCATGATTGGAAGGAAGGAAAATGGCAGATGAGAGGTATAGAGATGTGAATTGGGAAAGATAAAAGCCTCAGTGTTGTATAGGGGTTGGAACCCTTTCTGTGGAGCATAGTCAGGGATAAAGGGAGAGAGCGGGAAAGAAGGAGGTGTGTAAGGTTCATGCAAGGCACTGTGGTGTGGGGATTCCCTGGGTTTCATGGGGAGAGAACATTCCTTTTCTTGGAGTGCATTTGGAAGAGGGTATTTTACCTCTCCAAGGACTAAAGACCTACCAGGCAGTATTGAGTGGCCATTCAACAGCAGGGGACAAAGGTACACACAGGGGATGGATAACCTGGTTGCAGCTTTTTGCTGTTTCAACATAGACTCCAGGCACTTGCACAGGTGTGTGACTGCTTTTCTGGGACAGAAAGGTGCCAGGTGCAGTGCTGCAAGGCTTTCCTCAGGGGGAACGGAGCAGGTCCACCTGCTGTCAGCTAGTCTAAGATTTGTTTTTTTGAATCCCAGTCACCAGCCAGAGATAAAACACAGGAGAACTGTGGCTCAGGGCATGTGGACAGCCAGCCACAGACAAGTTAATGGCAGAGATGTGATAGAAGGCTGGGACAGAGAAAAGAATATTGTTTACTTTTCTGTGAGGGTCCCCTGAACAGTGGAAGCAGTGAGTTCTCCTCCCCAAGGACAACAGGGCAGGTGACACCATCTTCCAATTCCTCACCCCCTCCCCCCATGCCCACCAGCACAGTAGGACTTCAGAGAGAAACACAGCAGCACAGTGCCTCCAGGGGAGGCTGGAGTTGCTTACACCAAACCCCACCCCCTTTGCACCCAGAAGGGCCATCTTTATTAAGGGCAGGTCTGACTCTGAGCCAGTACAGCAGGTGTCTCCCTCAGAAGACCAGCACAAGTCCTCCACATGTATTAAAGTTATGGATCATAGACATAGAGTTCTCCAAACTGTCAGCTTCAGTTCTGGTGGAAAGAGGACCAGGCTTTTTTTTCATCTTTTATTTTTTATTTGTTTAATTTTTAATATATTTCTTTTATTTATTTTACTTTTTGAAAATTAATTTCTTATCCTTCGGCAATAGGGTAATAGTTTTTTGTTCATTTGTTGGCATGTTTTTTCCCTTTTCTCATCTTTCTGGATCAGATTTTTTTTCCTCTTTCTTTTTTCCTTCTTTCTTTTTCTTTGATGTCAGACTTATACACTTTTGTTTGTCTGTTTGTTTGCTTTCTTGTTCTTTTCCTTTTCTCTTTTCCTGGATAAGGCTTTTTAAATCAGGCTTATCTTAAGCAGATCAAAGTACACCTAGTTAAATGTCCAAACACTCTCCACTGCAAGCAAGGAAGAACTCTGCAGAGGACTGACCTTTGGGAAAGAGCAGCCAAAACCCAGCAGCATAGTGCAAACAGCATACACCAGAAACACTTCCTGAAGCACCAGGCCCTGGACAGTGTAGGACCCTTTCTTAATATAGTATTACTCTCAGGAGCAGGAAATATAACAAGCTTTCATAACACACAAAAGACAGAAACCTAGACATAAAGAAAAGTTGGAGGAATTCTCCCCAAAAGAAAGATCAAGAAGAAATCACAGCCAGGCATTTGCTCAAAACAGATATAAGGAATATACCTGAACAAGAATTTAGAACAATGATAAGAATATTACCTGGGCTTGAGGAAACATAGAAGACACCAGAGAATCCCTGGCTGCAGACATAAAATGCCTAAAAACTAGTCAGGCCAAAATAAAAAATGTTATAACTGAGATACAAAATCAATTAGATGTAATCACAATGAGGATGGAAGAAGCAGAGGAATGAATAGGTGATATAGAAGATAAAATGATGGAAAATGAAGAAGCTGAAAAGAAGAGGGAAAGAAAACTATTAGATCATGAATATACACTTAGGGAACTCAGCGATTCCACAAAGGACAATAATAACCATATCATAGGAGTCCAAGAAGAAGAAAAGCAGGAAAAAGGGGGAGAAGATCTAAACGAACAAATTATAGCTGACAACTTCCCTAATGTGGGGAAGGAAATAGGCACTCAAATAAGAGATAAAGAGATAATTCAGAGCAGCTAGGGACAAAAGGTCCTTAACCTACAAGGGTAGACACATAAGGTCAGCAGCAGACCTGTCCATAGAAACATGGCAGGTCAGAGGAGAGTGGTATGATATATTCAGTGTGCTATATGGAAAAAATATGCAGCCAAGAATGCTGTTTCCAATGACAGCCAAGAAGGCTGTCATTCAGAATAGGAGAGATAAAGAGTTTTCAAGACAAGCAAAAACTAAAGGAGTTCATGAATACTAAACCAGCTCTGTAAGAAATATTAAAGGGGACATTTTGAGTGGGAAAGAGAGACCAAAATCAAAAAGGACTAGAAATAAAGAGACAATCTACAGGAACAGCAACTTTACAGGTAATACAGTGGCATTAAGTTCATATTTATCAATAATTATTCTGAATGTAAATGGACTAAATGCTCCAATCAAAAGACATAGGATATCAGAATGGATAAAAAAACAAGACCCATCTATATGCTACTTAGAAGAGACTCATTATAGACCCAAAATCACCTCCAGATGGAGAGGAAGGGGGAAGAGAACAATCTATCATGCTAATGGACATCAAAAGAAAGCTGGAGTAGCCATCCTTATATCATACAAACTAGATTTTAAACCAAAGACTGTAATTAGAGGTGAAGAAGGATACTATATCATAATAAAAGTGTCTACCCAACAAGAAGATCTAACATTGTAAATATTTATGTCCCTAACTTGGGAGCAGCCAAAAATATAAACCAATTTAGAAAATTAAGATTAAAGAAACTCATTGATAATAATACAATAATAGTAGGGTAATTTAATACCCCCCCCCCCCCCCATCAAAGGACAGATCATCTAATCAGAAGATCAACCAGGAAACAAGGGCTTTGAATGACACACTGGACCAGATGGACTTAACAGATATATTCAGAGTTCTTTTCCAGGGCATATGGAACATTCTGCAGAATAGATTACATACTGAGTCACCAATTAGGCCTCAACCAGTACAAAAATATTGAGAATATACCATGCATATTTTCAGAAAACAATGCTATGAAACTTAAGTCAACCACAAGAAAAAAAATTGGAAAGATGACAAATTTATGGAGGTTAAAGATATCCTACTGAAGAATGAAATTAAAGAAAAAAAATACACGGAAGCAAATGAAAATGAAAACACGACAGTCCAAAACCTTTGGGATGCAGGAAAGGTGGTCCTAAGAGGGAAGTATATAGCAATACAGGCCTTCTTAAAGAAGCAAGAAAAGTCTCAAATACACAACCTAACCTTACACCTAAAGGAGCTGGAAAAAAAAAAAAACAGGAAATAATGCCTAAAACTGCATAAGAAGGGAAGTAATTATGATCAGAGCAGAAATAAATGATACAGAAATCATAAAAGCAGTAGAAAAAATCAATGAAACTAGGAGCTGGTTCTATAAAAGAATTAACAAAATTGACAAACCCCTAGCCAGACTTATCAAAATGAAATGAGAAAAGACCCAAATAAATAAAATCATGAATGGGAGGGGAGAGATCACAACTAACATCTAGAAATATGAACAAGTATAAGAGAATATTATGAGTAATTATATGCCAACAAATGAGGCAATCTGGAAGAAATGGATGCATTCCTAGAAACATATAAACTACCAAAACTGAAACAGGAAACCTGAACAGACTTGAACAGACCCATAAACAACAAAGAAATTGTATCAGTAATCAAACATCTCCCAACAAACAAGAGTCCAGGACCAGATGGTTTCCCAGGGAAATTCTACCAAACATTTAAAGAAGAATTAATACCTATTCTTCTGAAGCTGTTTCTAAAAATAGAAATGGAAGGAAAACTTCCAAACTCATTCTATGAGGCCAGCATACCTTGATTTCAAAACCAAAGACCCCATTAAAAAGTGTATAGACCAATATCCCAGATGAACATGGACATTAAATGGATTATTCACCATGATCAAGTGGGATTTATTCCTGCTTTGGGGGTAGTTGAGTATCTGTAAAACAATCAACGTGATACATCAAACTAATAAAAGAAAGGGCAAGCACCATATGATCTTCTAAATAGATTCAGAAAAAAACTTTGACAAAACACAACATCCTTTATTGATAAAAACCTTCCACTATGTAGGGATAGAGGGAACATACCTCAACATTATAAAGGCCATATACAAAAGACCCATATCAAATATTATCTTCAATGGGGAAAAACTGACAGCTTTTCCCCTAAGGTCAGGAATACGACATAGATATCCACTTTCACCACTGTTATTCAACATAGTACTGGAAGTCCTAGTCTCAGCAATCAGACGACAAAAAGAAATGAAACGCATCCAAATCAACAAGGAAGAAGTCAAACTTTCACTGTGCAGACGACATGATACTCTAAGTGGAAAATAAGAAAGCTTCCACCCAAAAAATTCTAGAACTGATTCATGAATTCAGCGGGAGCTAGGCAAGATGGCAGAAGAGTGGAGGACTCCGTTTCAACCGGTCCCCTGAATTTAGCTAGAAATCTTCCAAGCCACTCTGAACACCCACGAAATCAGCCTGAGATGTAAGATTATACATCAGGATCTCAAGCAGCAGAGGATCAACAGTGGAGAGGTATGAAGGATGGAGTTGTGATTGTGTGGAGGATGAACAGAAGGGGGAGGGGACCACCAGAAGCTAGCCTTTGGAAAGTAATACCCCAGTGCAAAAGCATCCTGCACCTGGGGACCAGCAATAGCTTGGAGAGCAGTGACTATGGGACGGGAAGGGACTGATAACAGTGCTCAAACAGAACCAGGGGCTTAAGGGATAAATGGTGGGACCCAGTGGCTGCAGGCTTAGACCTGTGCCTGCGGATCCAGGGGACAGGCAGCAGCTGCTCATACCCAAACCAGCACCCGAGAGGACCGGGCACAGACCTGAGCCCGAGGACCCGGGAGCCAGTCACTGCTGCCGCTGGGGGGCCAGCCTGCTCAGACTGTGATCACTATCGGTTTTGGTGGCACAGGGGGCAGAGAAAAGCGGGCGCCTGGGTCCACTGCTGAGAGGATTGCTGGGAGCGTGCACTGTCTGTGAGAGGCTGTGGTTTTCAGGGACGCTTACAGAGGGGGAGACTGTGTGTTCTGGAGGATTCAGAGAGGAGCAGACTGTGGCTTCTCTCCTCGGGGCAGAGATCTGGGTGCCCACATTTTCCTTTGATCTGACCTTTTGAAAAAGTTGCTAAAAGCCACCAGAGAGCAAAAGCCCCCAGAGAACAAAAGCCCAAAAAACCGGTTTCAATGGAGCCCAGCCCCTTGATGGGGGCAGGTCAACTCTGCCCAAACACAACTGACTGAAAAACACCCTGGCAGGCCCCTCCCCCAGAAGACAAGATGGAAGAACAAGAGGACAACAACCTCAAGGTCCCCATAAAACTGTAAAACTCCAACACCAGGGGAAAATTGGTATATTAAGCTCCTGGTGTTGACTCATGGCCTGTGTATTTCTTAGATACAACTTTTTTCTCTTTTTTTAAAGTCCTTCTCATGTTTCCTCTGTTTTTTTTACCTACTTATCATTTCAACTAGATGTTTAATACAACATATTCCATAGTAACTTTTTAACTTGAAGTTTTTCACATGTATACTTTTTTCTTTTATATATATATAGATATAGGTATAGATATATAGATGATATAAGCTTCAACATAGTCCTTTTCACCCTATTCAATACTACCTTTATATATATACCAGTTTTAATTTCCCTGTATCTCTGGGAAGGATTGTTCTCTAACAAAGAGAACAAAATAAACCCAGGAAGAGCTTAAAGACCCTATCACCCCCACATCAAGGGATTATAGTCACCTTCCCTTCACACCCCCATTTTTTCTTTTTTATTTTTGCGTGTGTGTGTGTTTTTTTTTTTTTTTGGTTTTTTTTTTTTTTGTTTTTTTTTTTTTACATTTTTATTTTTTTTTTTTTTTTTTTTTTTGTTTGGTTTTTTTTTTTTTTTTTTTTTTTTTTTTTGGTGGTGGCTTCTGATTGCTCTGAAATTTCCCAGGGTGCAACATGCCTGGATTGTGGTTGATATTTTCGACTGTACATTCCCTCAATCACAACTCAACAGAATGACTAAGAGGAGGAACTCCCAACAAAGAAAAGACCCACAGACAATGGCCTCTCCCACAGACCAAATGGATATGAATATAAGCAGGATGTCAGAAATAGATTTCAGGGTAACAGTTATGAAGGCAATAGCTAAGCTGGAGAAAACCATTAACAGCAACATAGATTCTCTAAGGGCAGAAATGAGAGCTGATCTGGCAGAACTTAAAAATGCTATCAATGAGATCCAATCTAATATAGATACTTCAACAGCTTGGGTAAATGAGGCAGAAAAACGAATTAGTGATCTAGAAGACAAACTGATAGAAAAGAATGAATAGGAGGAGGCCAGGAACAAACAGCTTAAAATCCATGAAAAAGAATTAGAGAAATAAGTGATGCCATGAACCATTCCAATGACAGAATTATTGGGATCCCTGTGGGGGTAGAGAGAGAGAGGACTAGAAGGTATATGTGAGTAAAGTGTAGCTGAGAGCTTCCCCAGTCTGGGGAATGAAACAAGCATTCATGTCCTAGAGGCAGAGAGGACCTCTCCCAAGATCAAGGAGAACAGACCAATGCTCCGGCATGTAATAGTAAAACTCACAAATCTCAGAACCAAGGAAACCATCTTAAGGGCACTTAGGGGGAAGAGATTTCTTATGTGTAGAGGGAGGAACATCAGAATAACATCAGACCTATCCCAGAGACCTGGCAAGAAAGGGCTCGCAGGACATATTCAGGGTGATAAATGAGAAGAACATATAGCCAAGAATACTTTATCTGGCAAGGCTGTCATTCAGAATGGATAGAGAGATAAAGAGCTTCCAAGACCGGCAGAAACTGAAAGAATATGTGACCACTCAGCCAACTCTGCAAGAAATATTAAGGGGGGGTTCTATAAAAGGAGAAAAACCCCAAGAGTGATATAGAACAGAAATTTACAGAGACAATTGATAGAAACAGGGACTTCACAGACTACATAATGACAATAAATTCATCTTTCAATAATCACTCTCAATGTGAACGGTCTAAATACTCCCATAAAATGGCACAGGGTTGCAGATTGGATTAAAAGACAGAAGTCATCCATGTGCTGTCTACAAGAGACTCATTTTGAACCTAAAGATACATCCAGACTGAAAGTGAAGGGATGGAGAACCATCTTTCATAACAACGGACCTAAAAAAAAAAACTGGGGTAGCAATTCTCTGATCAGACAAATTAGGTTTTAAGCTAAAGACTGTAGTTAGAGACACAGAAGGACACTATATCATTCTTAAAGGGTCTATCCAACAAGAAGATCTAACAATTGTAAGTATCTATGCCCCCAACATGGGAGCAGCCAATTATATAAACCAATTAATAAACAAAATAAAGAAACATATGGATAACAATACATTAATAGTAGGAACCTCAATGCTCCACTCACAGCAATATACAGATTGTCTAAGCATAAGATCAAAAAAGAAACAAGAGCTTTAAATGACATACTGGACCAGAAGGAATTCATAGATATATACAGAACATTCTACCCTAAAACAACAGAATACTCATTCTACTCGAGCTCACATGGAACTTACTCCAGAATAGACCACATACTGGGTCACAAATCAGGTCTCAACCGATACCAAAAGATTGAGATCATTCCCTGCATATTCTCAGATCATAATGCTTTGAAACTGGAGCTCAATCACAAGAAAAAATTTGGAAAAAATTCAAACACATGGAAGCTAAAGACCATCCTGCTTAAGAATGTTTGGGTCAACCAAGAAATCAAAGAAGAACTTAAACAAATCATGGAAACCAATGAGAACAAAAACACATTAGTCCAAAACTTATGGGATACTGCAAAGGGGTCCTAAGGGGGAAATACATAGCAATCCAAGCCTCACTCAAAAAAATAGAGAAATACCGAATTCACCAACTAACTTTTCACCTTATAAAACTGAAGAAAAAAATGACAATAGATGCCTAAGCCATGCATTAGAAGAGAAATAATTAAGATTAGAGCAGAGATCAATGAATTAGAAACCAGAAATACAGTAGAGCAGATCAACAAAACTAGAAGCTGGTTCTTTGAAAGAATTAATAAGTTTGATAAACCACGGGCCAGCCTTATCCAAAAGAAAAGAGAAAGGACCCAAATTAATACAATTATGAATGAAAGGGGATAGATCACAACTAACACCAATAAAACAGAAACAGTTATCAGAAATTATTATCAACAACTATACGCCAATAAGTTAAACAACCTGGAAGAAATAGATGCCTTCCCGGAAACCTATAAACTACCAAGACTAAAACAGGAAATAATTGACAACATGAATAGACTAATAACCAGTAATGAGATTGAAGCAGTGATTAAAAACCTCCCAAAAAACAAGATTCCAGGGCCTGATGGATTCCCTGGGGAATTCTACCAAACCTTCAAAGAAGAAATAATACTATTCTCCTGAAGCTGTTTCAAAAAATAGAAACAGAAGAAAAACTTCCAGACTCATTCTATGAGGTGAGCATTACCTTGATCCGCAAATCAGGCAATGACCCCATCAAAAAGAATTTCAGACCATTATCCCTGATGCATATGGATTCCAAAATTCTCAACAACATCCTAGCTAATAGGATCCAACAATACATTAAAAAGATCATCTACCACAACCAAGTGGGATTTATCCCCGTGATGCAAGGTGGTTCAACATTTGCAGATGAAACAGTGTGATAGAACACATTAATAAGGGGGGGGGAGAAGAACCACATGGTCCTCTCAGTTGATGCAGAAAAAGCATTTGACCAAGTACACCATCCTTTTCTGATTAAAACTCTTCAGAGTATAGGGATAGAGGGAATATTCCTCAATATCATTAAAACCATCTATAAAAAGCCCAGACAGAATATCATTCTCAATGGGGAAAAGCTGAGAGCCTTTTCCCTTAAGATCAGGAACACGACAAGGATGCCCACTCTCGCCGCTATTGTTCAACCTGGTACTAGAAGTCCTAGCAACAGCAATCAGACAACAAAAAGAAATAAAAGGGATTCTAATCAGCAGAGAAGAAGTCAAACTCTCTCTTTTCACAGATGACATGATACTTTGTGTGGAAAACCCAAAAGACTCCACCCCCAAATTACTAGAATTCATCCAGCAATTCAGTAATGTGGCAGGATACAAAATCAATGCACAGAAATCAGTTGTTTTTATATACACTAACAATGTAACTGTAGAAATAGAAATTAGAGAACCGATTCCATTTACAAAAGCACCAAAAACCATGAGATACCTTGGAATAAACTTAAACAAAGAGGTAAAGGATCTATACTCTAGGAACTACAGAACATTCATGAAAGAAATTGAAAATGACACAAAAAGATAGAAAAACATTCCATGCTCATGGATGAGAAGAATAAATATTGTGAAAATGTCTATGCTGCCCAGAGCAATCTATCCTTTCAAAGCCATCCCAATCAAAATAACAATAATATTTTTCAAAGGGCTGAATGAAACAATCATAAAATTGGTATAGAATCAGAAAAGACTTTGAATCACCAAGGAAATGAAAAAGAAAAACAAAGCTGGGAGCATCACGTTGCCTGACTTTAAGCTATATGACAAAGCTCTGATCATCAAGGCAGCATGGTACTGGCACAAAATCAGACGCATAGATCAGTGGTACAGAATAAAGACCCCAGAAATGGACCCTCAGCCCTATGGTCAACTAATATTCAACAAATCAGGAAAGAATATCCAATTGAAAAAAAAAGACAGTCTCTTCAATAAATGGTGCTGGGAAAATTTGACAGCTATATACAGAAAAATGAAACTTGACCATTCTCTTACATGATACACAAAGATAAAAACTGAAAGTGGATGAAAGAGCTCAATGTGAGACAGGAATCCATCAAAATCCCTGAGGACAACATAAGCAATAACGTCTTCAACATCGTCCACAGCAACGTCTTTCAAGACACGTCCCCAGAGACAAGGGAAACAAAAGCAAAAATGAACTTTTTGGACTTAATCAAGATAAGTTTCTGCACAGCAAAGGAAACAGTCACAAAAATGAAGAGGCAATCCACAGAATGGGAGAAGATATTTGCAAATGACACTACAGACAAAGGGCTGATGTCCAAGATCTATAAAGAACTTCTTAAACTCAACACCCAGAAAACAAATAAGTAAAAAATGGGTAGAAGAGATGAACAGACATTTCTCCAAAGAAGACATACAAATGGCTAACAGACACATGAAAAAATGTTCATCATCATTCACCATCAGGGAAATTCAAATCAAAAACACATTGAGATACCACCTTATAGTAGTTAGAATGGCAAAAATTGACAATGCAAGAAAGAACAAATCTTAGGTTACGGAGAAAGGGGATCCTTCTTACACTGATGGTGGGAATGCAAGTTGGTACAGCCAATTTGGAAAACAGTGTGGAGGTGCCTCAAAAAATTAAAAATAAAGCTACCCTAGGACCCAGCAATTGCACTTCTGGGTATTTACCCCAACAATACATATATAGTGAAAAGAAGGGCCATATGTACCCCAATGTTCATAGCAGCAATGTCCACAATAGCCAAACTGTGGAAAGAGCTGAGATGACTTTCAACAGATGAGTGGATATAGAAGATGTGGTCCATATATACAATGGAATATTACTCAGGCATCAGAAAGGATAAATACCCAACTTTTGCATCAACATGGATGAGACTGGAGGAGATTATGCTAAGTGAAATAAGTCAAGCAGAGAAAGTCAATTATCATATGGTTTCACTTGTTTGTGGAATATAAGGAATAGCATGGAGGACATTAGAAGGAAGGGAAAATGAAGGGGAGAGATCAGATGGGGAGATGAACCATGAGAGACTATGGACTCCAGAAAACAAACTGAGGGTTTTAGAGTGGAGGGGGTTGAGGAATGGGTTAGCCCAATGATGGGTATTAAGGTGGGCACGTATTGCTTGGAGCACTGGGTGTTTTGTCTATCCATGAAGATGAGTGATATTGAACATCTTTTCATGTGTCTGTTGGACATATTCTTGGAGAAATGTCTATTGTGTCTTCTGCCCATTTTTTAAATTGGATTATTCTGTTTTTAGTTTTGAGTCCTACAAGTTCTTTATATATTTTGGATACTAACCCTTTATCAGATGTGTCATTTGCAAATATCTTCTCCCATTCTATAGCTTGCCTTTTAGTTTTGTCAATTGTTTCCTTCCCTGTGTAAAGCTTTTTATCTTGATGAAGTCCCAATAGTTTATTTTTGTTTTCCCTTGTCTCAGGAGACATATCTAAGAAGAAGTTGATATGGCCGTTGTCAGAGTGTTTGCTGCCTGTGTTCTCCTTTAGGATTTTGAGGATTTTCTGTTTAACATTTAGGTCTTTCATCAAATTTTATATTTAAATTGAATTAATTAACTTATAGTGTGTTATTAGTTTCAGAGGTAGAGTTTAGTGATTCATCAGTTGTATATAACACCCAGTGCTCATTACATCCAGTGCCTTCCTTAATGCCCATCACCCAGTTACCCCATCCCCCCCACCCAGTTCCCCTCCAGCAATATTCAGTTTGTTTCCTATAGTTAAGAGTCTCTTATGGTTTGTTTCCCTCTCTGATTTCATCTTATTTTATTTCAGCCATTTTGAATTTAGCTTTGTGTATGGTGTAAGAAAATGGTACAGTTTCATTATTCTTTTCCATGTTGCTGTCCAGTTTTCCCAACACCATTTGTTGAAGAGACTGTCTTTTTCTCACTGGATATTCTTTCTGCTTTGTTAAAGGTTAATTGACCATGTAGTTGTGGGTTCTTTTCTCGGTTTTCTATTCTGTTCCATCAATCTATGTGTCTATTTTTGTGCCAGTACCATACTGTTTTGATCACTAGAGCTTTGTAGCATAGCTTGAAGTCTGGAGTTGTGATTCTTCCAGCTATGCTTTACTTTTTCAAGATTGCTTTGGCTATTTGTGGTATTTTGTGGTTCCAAACAAATTTTAGAATTGTTTGTTCTGGCTCTGTGAACAATGCTGGTGGTATTTTTATAGGTATTGAATTAAATCTGTAGATTGCTTTGAATAGTAGATGATTTTAGCCATATTTGTTCTTTTTTTATGCAGGTTTTCTTTTTTTTAAATTTTATTTTATTTTATTATGTTATGTTTGTCACCATACAATACATCATTAGTTTTTGATGTAGTGATCCATGATACATTGTTTTCATATAACACCCAGTGCTCCATGCAGTCTGTGCCCTCCTTAATATGCACCACTGGGTCAAACCATCCCCCCACCCCCCTCCCCTCGAAGACCCTTAGTCTGTTTCTCAGAGTCCATAGTCTCTCATGGTTCCTCTCCCCCTCCGATTCCCCCCCCCCTTATTTTTCCCTTCCTTCTCCTAGTCCTCCATGCTCTTCCTTATGTTCACAAATAAGTGAAACCATATGATAATTGACTTTCTCTGCTTGACTTATTTCTCTTACCATAATCTCCTCCAGTCCCATCCATGTTGATGTAAAAGTTGGGTATTCATCCTTTCTGATGGCTGAGTAATATTCCATTGTATATATGAACCACATCTTCTTTATCCGTTCATCTGTTGAAGGGCATCTCAGCTCTTTCCACAGTTTGGCTATTGCAGACTTTGCTGCTATGAACTTTGGGGTTCATATGGCCCTTCTTTTCACTACGTCTGTATTGTTGGGGTAAATACCCAGAAGTGCAATTGCTGGGTCCTAGGGTATCTCTATTTTTAAATTTTTGAGGCACCTCCACACTGTTTTCCAAAGTGGCTGTACCAACTTGCATTCCCACCAACAGTGTAAGAGGGTTCCCCTTTGTCCACAACCTCCCCAACATTTGTTGTTTCTTTCCCTGTCCATTTTCGCCATTCTAACTGGTATAAGGTGGTATCTCAATGTGGTTTTGATTTGAATTTTCCTGATGGCTAATGATGATGAACATTTTTTCATGTGTCTGTTACCCATTTGTATGTCTTTTTTGGATAAGTGTCTGTCCATGTCTTCTGCCCATTTTTGACTTGATTATTTATTTTTTGGGTGTTGAGTTTGAGAAGTTCTTTATAGATCTTGGAAATCAGCACTTTGTCTGTAGTGTCATTTGCAAATATCTTCTCCCATTCTGTGGGTTGCCTCTTTGTTTTGTTGACTGTTTCCTTTGCTGTGCAGAAGCTTTTTATCTTGATGAAGTCCCAAAAGTTCATTTTTGCTTTTGTTTCACTAGCCTTTGGAGATGTAGTTTGACAGATGTTGCTGTGGCCAATGTGGAAGAGGTTACTGCCTATATTCTCTTCTAGGATTTTGGTGGATTCGTTGTGTCATCTTAAATTTATTTCATCAGTGTCTTATGCTTTTTGGAATCTAGTTCTTTTACCTCTTTGTTTAGGTTTATTTCTAGGTGTCTTGTTTTTGTATCAATTGTAAGTGTGGTTGATTCCTTGATTTTCTTACTCCTGCTTCATTATTGGTGTATAGAAATGACACAGATTTCTGTACATTGATTTTTCTATCCTGCAACTTTACTGAATTCATTTCTCATTTCAAGCAGGTTTTTTTTTTTTTTTCGTGGAATCATTCGGTTCTCTATGCATAGCATCATGCCATCTGCAAATAGTTACAGTTTTACTTATTTCTTATGAATTTTGATGTCTTTTATTCCTTTTTGTTTTATGATTGCTGTAGATATGACTTCTAACACTATCTTAAAAAACATTGGTGAGCGTGGACATCTCTCTCTTGTTCCTGACCATGTGAAAAAAGCTCTCAGGTTTTTTCCACTGAGGATGATATTAGCTGTGGGTTTTTCATATATGGCCTTTATTATGTTGAGGTATATTCCCTCTAAAAATACTTTGTTGAGGGTTTTTTTTTTTTAAATTATGAATGGATAGTGTGCTTTTTCAAATGCTTTTTCTCCATCTGTTGAAATTATCATATGGTTCTTATCTTTTCATTTTTTAATGTGGTGTATAATGTTGATTGATCTGTGAATATTGAACCACCTTTGCAATTCAGGAATAAATTTCTCTTGATTGTAGTGAATGATTTTTTAAGGTATTTTTGGATTCTTTTTGCTGGTATTTTATTGAAAATTTTTATTCTACTCATCAGGCATATTGGTTTGTAATTCTCTTTTTTAGTAGTGTCTTTATCTACTTTTGGTAGCAGGGTAATGCTAGCATCATAGAATGAATTTGAACGTTGTCACTTTAAAAAAAATTTTTTGGAATAGTTTGATAAGTATAGGTATTAACTCTTCTTTAAATGTTTGGTAGAATGCCTCTGTGAAGCCATCTGGTCCTGGACTTTTATTTATTGGGAAATTTTCGAATACAGATTCAATTTGTTTACTGGTTTTTGGTCTCTCAATTTTTCTATTTCTTCCTGTTTCAGTTTCATTAATTTATGTTTATAGGAATTTATCTATTTCTTTTAGGTTGGCCAATTAGTTGGCATATAGCCTTTCAAAATGTTATTTTATACTTGTTTGTATTTCTGTGATGATGTTTGCAATTTCTCCTCTCCCATTTATGATTTTATTTATTTGGTCCTTTCTTTTTAGTTTTTGTTAAGTTTGGCTAGGGTTTTATAAGTTTTTTAAAGATTTATTTTATTTATTTTGAGAGAGAAAGAGAGAGGGAGAGCATGAGTGGGGGGAGGAGCAGAGGGAGTGGAAGAGGAAGAAGCAGACTCCCTGCTGAGCACAGAGCCCAATGTGGGGCTTGATCACAAGACCCTGAGACTATGACCTGAGCCAAAGTCAGACGCTTAACCAACTGAGCCACCCAGGCACCCTGGGTTTTATCAATTTTATTAATTTTTTTCAATGGACTATCTGCTGACTTCATTTATCTATTCTAGCAGCAGCAGCAGCAGCAGCAGCAGCAGCAGCAGCAGCAGCAGTAGTAGTAGTAGTAGTAGTAGTAGTAGTAGTTTCTGTATCATTTATCTGTGCTCTAATCTTTATTATCTCCTTCCCTCTGCTGACTTTAGACTACATTGTTTGTTCTTTTTTTAGCTCCTTTATAGTGTAAAGTTAGGTTGTTCTTTGAGATTTTTCTTGCTTCTTTAGGTAGGCCTGTATTGCTATACATTTCCCTCATAGGATCACTTTTACTTCATCCCAAATGTTTTGGACCATTGTGCTTTCACTTTATTTGTTTGTATGTTTTTTTTTTAATTCTTTGATTACCTGGTTGACCCATCCATTGTTTAGTAGCATGATGATTAACCTCTATGTATTTGTGGTCCTTCCAAATTTTTTTCTTGCAGTTGACTTCTAGGTTCATAGCATTGTGGTCAGAAAAGTTGCATGGTATGATTTCAATATTTTTGTATTTGTATATGCTTTGTCACATAATATGTGATCTTTTCTGGAGAATATTCCATTTGTACTTGAAAAGAATGTGTATTTTGCTGTTTTTCAATGGAATATTCTGAATATATCTGTTAAGTCCATCAGGTCCAGTGTGTCATTCAAAGCCATTGTTTACTGGTTGATTTTCTGTTTCCTTGTTGATCTGTCCATTGAAGTAAGTAAGGTGTTAAAGCCCCTACTATTATTGTATTATTATCAATGAATTCCTTTATGTTTGTTGTTAATTGTTTTACATATTTTGGTGCTCCCATGTTGGGAACATAAATATTTACAATTGTTAGATGTTCCTTTTGGATTGTCAACTTTATTTACAATATAGTGACTTTCTTTGTCTTTTGTTACAATCTTTGCTTAAAATCTAGTTTGTCCAAGATAAGTATTGCTATCGTGGCTTTCTTTCTTTTTTAAATTTAAATTCAATTAATTAACATATAACATAAATAAATAACATAATTAACATTAATAAACATATTCTTAGTTTCAGAGGTAGAGCTCAGCTATTCCTCAGTTGCATATAACACTCAGTGCTCATTACATCACATGCCATTAATGCCTATCAGCCAGTTACCCCATCCCACCACTCCACCCCCTCCAGCAACCTTCAGTTTGTTTCTTATCCTTAAGTTTCTTATGGTTTGTCTTCCTCTTTGATTATGTCTCATTTTATTTTTCCCTCCCTTCCTCTACACTCCTCTGTTTTGTTTCTTAAATTTCACATATGAGTAAAACCATATAATTATATTTCTCTGATTGACTTATTATATATATATACCCTTATAATATATATATTATATATATACCCTTATATATATACCCTCCAGTTCTATTCACATCAGTGTAAATGGTAAATATTCATCCTTTCTGATGGCTGAGTAATATTCCATTGTATATGCATACCACCTCTTCTTTACCCATTTATCTGTCAATGGACATCTGGGCTCTTTCCATAGTTTGGTTATTGTGGACATTGCTGCTATAAACATTGGATTGCATGTGCCCCTTCAGATCACTACATTTGTATCTATGGGGTAAATACCTAGTAGTGCAGTTGCTGGGTCGTGGGGTAGCTCTATTTTTAACTTTCTGAGGAAACTTCATACTGTTTTCCATACTGGCTGTACAAGCTTGCAATCCCACCAACAGTATAAGAGGGTTCCTTTTTCTCCATATCCTCACCAACATTTGTTGTTTCCTGATTTCTTAATTTTTGCCATTCTGACTGTTGTAAGGTGGTATCTCATTGTGGCTTTAATTTGTATTTCCCTGATAGCTAGTGATGTGGAGCACTTTTTCATGTGTATGCTAGCCATCTGTATGTCTTCTTTGGAGAAGTTTTTGTTCATGTCTTCTGCCCATTTTTTGACTCGGTTAGTTGTTTTATGAGTGTTGAGTCTGAGAAGATTTTTATAGATCTTGGATATCAGTCCTTTATCTGTAATGTCACTTGCAAATATTTTCTCCCATTCCATGGGCTGCTTCTTAGTTTTGCTGACTGTTTCCTTTGCTGTGCAGAAGCTTTTGATCTTGATGAAGTTCCAAAAGTTCATTTTTGCTTTTGTTTCCCTTGCCTTTGGAAATGTGTCTTAAAAGAAGTTGTTGTGGCCAATGTTGAAGAGGTATTGCCTATGTTCTCCTCTAGGATTTTGATGGATTCCTGTCTCACATTGAGATCTTTCATCCATTTTGACTTTATCTTTGTGTATGGTGTTAGAGAATGGTCGAGTTTCATTCCCATGTATATAGCTGTCCAATTTTCCCAGCACCATTTATTGAAGAGACTGTCTTTTTTCCATTGCATATTTCTTCCTGCTTTGTCGAAGATTATTTGACCATAGAGTTGAGGGTCCATATGTGGGCTCTCTATTCTGTTCCATTGGTCTATATGTCTGTTTTTGTGCCAGTACCATGCTGTCTTGGTGATCACTGCTTTGTAATATAGCTTGAAGTCAGGCAACGTGATGCCCCCGGCTTTGTTTTTCTTTTTCAACATGTCCTTGGTGATTTGGGGTCTTTTCTGATTCCATACAAATTTTAGGATTGTTCGTTCCAGCTCTTTGAAAAAAACCAATGTTATTTTAATAAGGATGGCATTGAAAGTATAAATTGCTCTGGGCAGCATAGACATTTTAACAATGTTTATTCTTCCAATCCATGAGCATGGAATGTTTTTCTATCCTTTTGTGTCTTCCTCAATTTCCTTTGTAAGTGTTCTGTAATTTCTAGAGTATAGATCTTTTACCTCTTTGGTTAGGTGTATTCTGAGGTATCTTATGGTATTTGGTGCTATTGTGAGTGGAATCACTTCCTTAATTTCTCTTTCTACAGTTGCGTTGTTAGAATACAGAAAAGCAACTAATTTCTGTGCATTGATTTTGTATCCTGCCACATTACTGAATTGCTGTATGAGTTCTACTAATTTGGGGGTGGAATCTTTTTGGTTTTCCACATAAAATACCATGTCGTCTGCAAAGAGAGAAAGTTTGACTTCTTCTTTGCCAATTTGGATGCCTTTTATTTCTTCTTGTGGTCTGATTGTTGAGCCAAGGACTTATAGCATTATGTTGAACAATTGTGGTGAACGTGGTCATCCCTGTTGTGTTTCTGACCTTAAGGGAAAAGTTCTCATCTTTTCCCCATTGAGAATGATATTCACTGGGGGCTTTTCATAGATGGTTTTTATGATATTGAGGAATGTTCCCTCTATCCCTATATTCTGAAGAGTTTTAATCAGGAACAGATGTTGTATTTTGTCAAATGCTTTTTCTGCATCAATTGAGAGGATCATCTGGTTCTTATCTTTTTTTTATTGATGTGCTCTATCACGTTGATTGATTTGAGAATGATGAACCACCCTTGAAGCCCAGGCATAAAACCCCTTTGGTCGTTGTGAATAATCCTTTTAATGTACTGTTGGTTGCTATTAGCTAGGATCTTATTGAGTATTGTGGCATCCATGTTCATCAAGGATATTGTTCTGTAATTCTTTCTGATGGGGTGTTTGCCTGGTTTCGGGATCAGGGTAATGCTGGCCTCATAGAATGAGTTTGAAAATTTTTCTTCTGTTTCTGTTTTTTGGAACATCTTCAGGAGAATAGGTATTATTTCCTCTTTAAATGTTTGGTAGAATTCCCCTGGGAAACGATATGGCCCTGGACTTCTGTTTTTTGGGAGTTTTTTTTATTACTGCTACAATTTAGTTACTGGTTATTGGTCTGTTCAGATTATCTATTTTTTCCTATTTCAGTCTTGGTAGTTTGTAAGTTTCCAGGAAGGCATCCATTTCTTCCAGGTTGCTTAATTTGCTGGCGTATAGTTGCTGGTAATAATTTCTAATAATTTTTTCTATTTCCTTGATGTTTGTTGTGATCTCTCCCTTTTCATTCATGATTTTATTAATTTGGGTCCTTCCTATTTTCTTTTGGATAGATTTGGCCAGTGGATTTTCGATCTTATTAATTCTTTCAAAGAAAGAGCTTCTTGGTTCAGTGATCTGTGCTACTGGTTTTCTGGTTTCTATGTCATTGATCTCTGCTCTAAACTTTATTATTTCTCTTCTCCTGATTGGTTAGGTTTTATTTGCAGTTCTTTCTCCTGCTCCTTGAGGTATAAGGTTAGCTTGTGCATTTAGGGTTTTTCTAATTTTTCTGTGAGAGGCTTGGATGGTTATGTATTTCCCTCTTAGTCCTGCCTTTGTAGTATCCCTTAAGTTTTGGACTGAAGTTTTTTTTCATTCTGATTAGGTTCCATGAATTGTTTAAGTTCTTCTTTAATTTCCTGGTTGACCCATTCATTCTTTAGCAGGGTGTTCTTTAACTTCCAAGTGTTTTAATTTTTTCCAATTTTTTTTTCTTGTGATTGAGTTCCAATTTCAAAGCATTGTGGTCTGATATAATGCAGGGAATAATCTCAATCTTTTGGTATCAGTTGAGACCTGATTTGTGACTCATATGAGGTCTATTTGGGAGAATGTTCCTTGTGCATTTGAGAAGAATGTGTATTCTGTATTCTGTTTTAGGGTGGAATGTTCTGTATATATCTACAAATTCCATCTGGTCCAGTGTGTCATTCAAATCCCTTGTTTCTTTGTTGATCTTCTGCTTAGATGATCTGTTCATTGTTGTGAGTGGAGTTTTGAAGTCCCCTACTATTAAGGTATTATTAACAAAGTGTTTCTTTACTTTGATTATTAATTGGTTTACATAATTGGCTGCTCCCATATGTGGGGCATAAATATTTACAATTGTTAGAACTTCTTGTTGGATAGACGCCTTAATTCATCTCTTACTACAGTCTTTGTTTTAAAATCTAATTTATCTGAAATGTGGATTGCTACCCCAGCTTTCTTTTGAGGTCCATTAATGTGGTATATAGTTCTCCAGTCCTTCTCTTTCAGTCTGGTGGTGTCATTAGTTCTAAAATTAATGTCTCATAGATAACATATGGATGGTTCTTGCTCTTTTATAAAATCTGATACCCTGTGTCTTTTCACTGACTCATTCAGCCCATGTATATTCAGAGTAACTTGAAAGATATGCATTTAGTGCCATTGTATTGCTTGTGAAGTCCCTGTTTCTGTAGATTGTTTCTGTTTCTTTCTCCTCTTTGTTACTCTTGGGCTCTCTCTTCGTTTACAGTATCCCCCTTAATATTTCTTGCAGGGCTGGCTTGGTGGTCACATATTCTTTCAGTTTCTCTCTGTCCTGGAATCTTTTTATCTCTCCTTCCATTCTGAATGACAGCCTTGCTAGATAAAGTATTCTTGGCTGCATGTTCTTCTCATTTATTACTCTGAATATATCATGCCCTCCCTTTCTGGCCTGCCAGGTTTCTGTCAATAGGTCTGATGTTAGTCTGATGTTCCACCCTCTATATGTAAGGAATCTCCTCTCTCAAGCTCCTCTCATGATATCTTCTTTTTCTCTAAAATTTGCAACCTTCAGTATTATATGTTGGGGTGTTGATTTATTTTTATTTATTTTGGGAGGGGTCCTCTCTGCCCCTTTGACATGAATACTTATTCATGATTAGGATTGTTCTCAGCTATGATTTGCTTAAATATACTTTCAGGGACTCTCTGTCTCTCCAAGCCCCTGAGGTATCCCAATAATTCTGATGTTTTTTTTTTTTTTTTTCTTTTTAGGACATCATTAAATTCTTGAAGTCTTTCCTCATGGGCTCTGATTTGTCTTCTCTTTTCCTCAACTTCTTTCCTTTCCATCTTCCTCTCTTCTAGATCACTTATTCTCTATTCTGCCTCATTTATCCCGGCTGTTAGAGCATCCAATTTCGGCTGTATTTCATTCATAACATTTTTCATTTCATCCTGATTAGATCTCATTTCCATCCTTAGAGATTCTGTATTGTCATTTATAGCCTAGCTATTAACTTTATAATTGCTATCTTGAATTCCATCTCTGACATCTTACTTATCTCCATATCAATTATCTCTGTGGCAGAGAATATTGCCTCTGGTTGTTTATTTTGTTAATTCCTCCTTCTAGTCATTTTTCCCAGAGAAGGATGGGTGAACGAGAGAGGAGAGTCCAAAATATCAACCATGACCCAAGCAAAATACCCTAGACAAATCCATAGTGGTCAGAAACTGGAACAGAAAAGCAAACAAAACCCAAACAAAGCAAACAGAAAAAAAAAGGAGGGGTTAAAGTGACTATAACTTCACAGAATGGACAAAGCTGGGTGCTCCATTTGTTCCTGATTGAATTTGATCTGTGTGTTAGAAGACATTACATACCAAAATTGCAAAGAATGCAAAACTTTATATATATATATGTGTGTGTATATATATATGTGTGTATATATATTATATATATATATAATTGAATAGAGTGAAAAAAGAAAATGAAACATGCATGTATAAAACATAGATGTAAAAAAATAAAAGTTAAAAAGCGACTTAAAAACATAAGTTAGTAAAATAAGAATCTAGTTGAAACAAGAAAAAAGTAAAAAAAAAAAAAGTAAATTTTAGACTGAAAGATAAAAGAATCACAAGAAAACACCTAGAGCTCAGTATACTATTTTCCCCCTGCACTGGAATTTTGCAGTCTTGTGGTATCAATGAATTTGTTGTCCACCTCTTCTTCCAGGCTGTCTTCTGGGGGAGTGGCTTTCTGTGCTGCTTGTCAAGTGTCTTTGCTTGGGCGGAGTAGTCCCACCCCTTTCCAGCATCTTGGGCTAATTGGCAGCTGGTCCTCGGTGTGGCTTTTGTTCTCTGGAGGCTTTCTGTGCCTCTTTAGAGGATCAGAGTAAAAATGGCTGTTCCCATATCGCTGGCACAGAGCTGAAAGATCATGCTCGCCCCTCTTCAGTATACCCTCTGGGACAAATGGTTTTCACTTTTGTGTGTGCCAAACTCCTCAGACTCTTGTGGTGCGTGCCCACTGTAATCTTCCTGGGGGGAGTCCAAGGGACCTGTGAGAATCACTGCCCTTTGTGTGCCTTGGGACTGTGAGTGGTTGTGGTCTCCTGCATGTACCCAGCTCTACTGCTCCCAGGCCATGGCTGGGTGTTGCCCTATTGCCCTTTTTTGGGGCCACTGCTGCCCTGAGAGCTGTTGCTTGGTGGTGGGCACAGCGACTTTTCTCCCCTCCCAGGGAATGGTAAATGACCCACATATTCCAGTCCTTTCCAGGGTGCTCAGGCAAAGATTGGTCACCCAACCAGCCCAGCTTGTGGTTTATGGTGACCCAAGCTGTGAGTCCCTTCCTTGGCTTGCTGACCATAACCGGTTTCCCCACTCCACTGCTTGCTTGGGCACTCTACCAGTTCAGGCACCTCTGATTGTTCTGTGTCTCCTGGGATCCTGAGACCCCAATGACCCACCTATAATTCTGCCCTTTTCATCCCCTAAGCCCCTTTTAAAAAGGAATGTCTCTCACTGGAGATTTCTAAGGTTTCTGATTTTGCACTCTGGTGTTAAACCACTTTACATCAACCAGCTTATGGACGCTCCCTCCCCCTCCGTTTATCTTCCAATATCTCCCTCCAGATTCATGACTCCACCCCTTCTACCTTGCAAAAAGCACTTTTTTACTTGTAGAGTTCCAGATGTTTCCTTACATCTCAGGCTGAATTCATGGGTGTTCAGAATGGTTTGATAGATATCCAGCTAAATTCAAGGGAGCAGATGAAACAAGGTCCCCTACTCTTCTGTCATCTTTCCTCCAAAGGAGATTTAGGAATCTCCTTTATACTTAAAAAAAAAAAAAAAAAAACCTTGATGTATTAAAAAGAAACAATATTTGTTAATAAGACAATTCTAATAACAGGAAGTACCTCTTGAAGATTATTTTCCAGTACCTCTATTGAAAGCCCCTGTTTTTATTTTGTATGTGTTGTATTTTAAAAAATATTACTTGTTTGAGATATAGCTAAATAAAATAAGCTTCATCCATTTATTTTTACTTTTATTTATTTATTTAATTTTATTTAAGTTTTTATTTAAATCCCAGTTAGTTAACATTCAGCATAATATCAGTTTCAGATGTACAATTTACTGGTTCAACACTTACATACAACACCCAGTGCTTATCATAAGAACTGCACTCCTTAATCACCATCACTTATTTTACCCATTCTTCTACGCACCTCCCCTCTGGTAAACATTAATCTGTTGTCTATAGTTAAGAGTCTGTTTCCTGGTTGTCTCTGTCTCCCTTTTTTCCTCTTTGCTCATTGTTTTCTTTCTTAAATTCCACATATGAGTGAAATCATATGGTATTTGTCTTTCTCTGACTGACTTACTTTGCTTAGTATAATACTCTCTAGCAACATCTATGTAGTTGCAAAAGGCAAGATTTCATTTGTTTTATGGCTGAATAATATTCCATTGCATATTTATCATGTCTCCTTCCTCCATTCATTGGTTGATGGATACTTAGACTGCTTCCATAATTTGGACATTGTAGGTAATGCTGCTATAAACATCGAGGTGCATGTATTCCTTCAAATTAGTATTTTTGTATTGTTTGGGTAAATACCTAGTAGTATAATTACTGGATCTTAAGTTAGTTCTATTTTTCACCTTTTGGGAAACTCCATACAGTTTTCCCAAGTGGTTACACAAGTTTTAATCACAATTCTGGACTTTAAGTTTTATTACAAATCTAAACTCATCAAAATGGTATTGTACTGACATAAAAATAGACACATAGACCAATGTAATAGAATACAAAACCCAGAAATGAAGTGTATGCTTAGTTAATCTTTGAGAAACAGGAATGGATATCCAATGGTCACAAGGAAGCCTCTTCAACAAATGGTTTTGAGGAAATTGGACAGCAACATGAAAAAGTATGAATCTGGGCCACTTTCTTAAATTACACACAAAAATAAATACAAAATGGATTAAAGATCTAAATGTGAGACAGAAAACCATTAAAATCCTAGAGAAAAACACAGGCATTAACCTCTTTGACATCAGCTATAGCAAAATCTTACTCCATATGTCTCCTGAGGCAAGGGATATTAAAACAAAAATAAACAGTCAGAATGTTATCAAAATAAAAAAAAAGAAAAAGAAAACCCTTCTGCACAGGGGAAGAAACAATCAACAAATCTAAAAGGAAACCCACACAATGGGAGAAGATATTTGCATGAGACATATCTGATTAAGGGCCAGTATCCAAAATATATAAAGAACTTATAAAACTCAAAACCCTTCAAGAATGAATAATCCAATCAAAAAATAACCAGAAGACATCCAGATAGCCAACAGGCACATGACTAATCATCAGGAAAATACAAATCAAAACTACAATATGTTATCACCTCACAGCTGTCAGAATGGCTAAAAAAAAAACACAAAAAAACTACAGGTGTTAAGGATGTAGAGAAAAGGGAACACTCTTGCACAGTTGGTCAGAATGCAAACTGGTACTTCATATTTAGTTTTTGAGGAAACTCTATATTGTTTTCCATAGTGACAGAACCAATTTCCAGTCCCTCCAACACTGCATGAGGGTTCCTTTTCTTCACATCCTTGCTAACACTTTTATTTCTTGTCTCTTTGATACTACTCATTCTTTCTAGTGTATCTCTATGCCTTCCTAAGAAAGATGTCTATTCATGCCTACTGCACAGTTTAAATTTTTTTTAAGTTTCTATTTTAATTCGGGGAGAGGAAAAGATGGTGGAGGAGTAGGGGACCCTATACCAACCAGTCCCCAGAATTGAGCTGGATATCTACCAGACCACTCTGAACACCCACAAAATCAGCCTGAGATGTAAAAAGATAGCTCTGGACCTCTACAAACAGAATATCACAGCCAGTTGCTTTTGAGGTATGAAGCAGGGAGCCATTATTCCATGGGCACATATGCAAAGATAAATGAAAGAGGGAGGGAACCGAAGGGATCCTGCACCACTGGTGAGTGAAAGTCTCCCATGCTGGGGACAGGGCATAGACTCACAGACCAGCAGCAGCGGCGTAAGGAATTTAGGGCAGCCCCTGGACTGAAACATGGAGCTGTGGGGCTGCATGTGTGAGCTAGGGGTAGATCGCAGTTTTAGAAGCACAAAGGGCAGAAATGTGCCCCCGTGCCACAACCTGGAGGCAAGGACTAGGAGCCCTGATGAGAGACGCACAACCCAGGACGCTGCAGTTTATAGCACCACAGATGGATAAGAGATAGTGTGGCCTGGAGAGCTCACTGAAGAACAGACTGCGATCTCTCTGTTCTGAGGCAGAGGGAAGGAAACGACCACTTTTGCTCTGACACTTGGAAGAGATGCAGGTAGTTGCCAGGGAAAGCCGCCAGAGAACAAAACCCCCCAAAACTGTTTTTCACTAAGCCCATTCCCTACCACAGGGGGCAGGGAAACCCTGCACAAACGGGGTTGCCTGAGCAACAGCATGGCAGGACCCTCCCCCAGAAGATAGGCTGGGAGAAAAAGACGCAGGCAACTGTAAGTTCCCTATAAAAAAGGTGCATCTTGCTTGGGTTGTGGTCAATAATTTGGACTCTGTACATTCCCTCAACCACCCCTCAACAGCATGACTAGGAGGAAGAAGCCCCAAAATACGAAACACTCAAAGACTATGATTTCTGCCACAGATTTACAAATGGATACAGATAACCAAGATGTCAGAAATGGAATTCAGGGTAGCAGTTGTGAAGACAATAGCTAGAATGGAGAAATAGATTAATGGCAACATAGAGTCTCTAAGGGCAGAAATGAAAGCTGAACTGACAGAACTTAAAAATGCAATCAGAGGGAGAGAAGGAAAGATGGAGGAGGACTAGGGGACCATATTTCAACTGGTCCCTGGAATTAAGCTGGATATCTACCAGACCACTCTGAGCACCCATGAAACCAGCCTGAGATGTAAGAAGATCTGGATCTTTACAAACAGAATATCGCAGGCGGTTGGTTTTGAGGTACGAAGCGGGGAGCCATGATTCCTGGGGCAGATATTAGAGGATAAACGGTAGCGGGAGGAAGCCTGTCCGTGGGGATCCTACACTGCTGGTGAACGACAGCCTCAAACACTGGGGACGGGGCACAGACTTGCAGACCAGTAGTGGCGGGGAAAGGACTTTAGGGCAGCCCCTGGGGCGGAAACCCGGAGCGGGGGGTCATGCGTGGGAACTGGGAGCGGCTGACGGTTTTAGAAGCACAAAGGGCAGAGACGTGCCCCGATCTGGAGGCAGGACTGGGAGCACTATGGAGGGGCGCACAACCCAGGATGCTGCAGTTTATAGCACCACAGACAGAAACGGAGATGGTGTGGCCTGGAGAGCTCACTGAAGAACAGACTGCGGTCTCTCTGCTCTGAGGCAGAGGGTTGGAAACGGTCTCTTCTGCTCTGACTCGTGGAAGAGATGTGGAAAGCCACCAGGGAAAGCCACCAGAGAACAAAAGCCCCCAAAACTGATTCTCACTGAGCCCATCCCCTGTCACAGGGGGGCAGGGCAACTCCGCCAAAACAGGGTTCCCTGAGTAACACCACGGCAGGTCCCTCCCCCAGAAGACAGGCTGGGAAAACAAGAGGCCAGCAACCCTAAGGTCCCAAGAAAACAGGTGCATCTTGCGTGGGTTCTGGTCAATAATTGGGACTCTATACATTCTCTCAAACACCCATCCACAGAATGACTAAGAGGAGGAACCCCAAAATAGAAAAGACTCAGAGATTATGACTTTTGCAGCAGATTTACAAATGGATGCAGATATAACCAAGATGTCGGAGATGGAATTCAGGCTAGCAACTGTGAAGACAATACCTAAAATGGAGAAATCAATTAATGGCAACAGAGAGTCTCTAAGGGCAGAAATGAAAGCTGAATTGGCAGAACTTAAAAATGCTATCAATGAGATCCAATCCAACCTAGATAATCTAATAGCTAGGGTAACTGAGGCAGAAAAACGAATAAGCGACCTGGAAGACAAATTAATAGATAAAAAGGGAAAAGAAGAGGCCAGGGTAAAACAACTTAGAATCAATGAAAATAAAATCAGAGAAGTAAGTGACACCATGAAGCGTTCCAATGTCAGAATAATTGGAATCCCGGAGGGAGTGGAGAGAGAGAAAGCGCTAGAAGATGTATTTGAGTAAATGGTAGCTGAGAACTTCCCTAATCTGGGGAATAAAACAAATATTCATGTATTTCAGGCAGAGAGGACCCCTCCCAATCAAGGAAAACAAGCCAAAACCTTGGCATATAATAATAAAACTTGCAAATGTTAGAACCAAGGAAACCATCTTAAGGGCAGTTAGGGGGAAGAGATTGCTTACGTACAGAGGGAAGAACATCAGAATAACGTCAGACCTCTCCACAGAGACCTGGCAAGCCAGAAAGGCCTGGCAAGACATATTCAGGGTACTAAACGAGAAGAGAATGCAGCCAAGAATACTTTATCCGGCAAGGCTGTCATTTAGAATGAATGGAGGGATGCAGAGCTTCCACGACCGGCAGAAACTGAAAGAATATGTGACCACTAAGCCAACCCTGCAAGAACTATTAAGGGGGGGTTCTATAAGAGGAGAAAGACCCCAAGAGTGATCTACAATAGAAATTTACAGGGACAATCTATAAAAACAACATCTTCACAGGCAACATGATGACAATTAATTCATATCTTTCAATAATCACTCTCAACATGAATGGCCTAAACACTCCCATAAAACAGCACAGGGCTGCAGATTGGATAAAAAGACAGGACCCATCCATATTCTGTCTACAAGAGACTCATTTTGAACCTAAAGATACATCCAGACTGAAAGGGAAGGGATGGAGATCCATCTTCCATGCCAGCGGACCTCAAAAAAAACTGGGGTGGCAATTCTTATATCAGACAAATTAGATTTTAAACTAAAGTCTGTAATTAGAGACACAGAAGGACACTATATCATTCTTAAAGGGTCTATCCAACAAGAAGATCTAAAAATTGTAAATATCTATGCCCCCAACATGGGAGCAACCTTCTACAGAAGCCAACTGTTAACCAAAATAAAGAGTTATATTGATAACAATATGTTAATTGTAGGAGACCTCAATACTCCACTCTCAGCAATGGGCAAGATAATCTAAGGAGAAAATCAACAAGGAAACAAGAGCTTTGAATGATACACTAGACCAGATGGACCTCATAGATATTTACAGAACATTCCACCCTAAAACAACACAATACTCATTCTTCTGGAGTGCACATGGAACTTTCTCCAGAATAGACCACATACTGGGTCACAAATCAGGGCTTAACTGATACCAGAAGACTGAGATTATTCCCAGCATATTCTCAGACCACAATGCTTTAAAACTGGAACTCAATCACAAGAAAAAATTTGGCAGAAATTCAAACACTTAGAAGCTAAAGACCACTCTGCTCAAGAATGTTTGGGTCAACCAGGAAATGAAAGAAGAACTTAAACAATTCATGGAAATCAATGAGAATGAAAACACATCAGTCCAAAACCTATGGGATTCTGCAAAGGCGGTCCTATGGGGGAAATACACAGCTATCCAAGGTTCACTCAAAAAGAGAGAAAAATCCCGAATTCACCAACAAACTCTACACCTTAAAGAACTAGAGAGAAAGCAACAAATGATGCCTAAGCCAAGCATTACAAGAGAAATAAGTAAAATTAGTAGAGACCAATGAATTAGAAACCAGAAACACAGCAGATCAGATAAACAAAACTAGAAGTTGGTTCTTTGAAAGTACTAATAACATCGAAAAACCACTGGCCAGACTTATCCAAAAGAAAAGAGAAAGGACGCAAATTAATAAAATGATGAATGAAAGGGGAGAGATCACTACTAACACCAAGGAAATAGAAAAAAGGATATTAGAAATTGTCATCAACAACTATATGCCAATAAGCTAAGCAATCTGGATGAAATGGAGGCCTTCCTGGAAACCTATAAGCTGCCAAGACTGAAAAAGGAAGAAATTGACAACCTGAAGAGGCCAGTAACCAGTAAGGAGATTGAAGCAGTGATCAAAAACCTCCCAAAAAACAAGAGTCCAGGGCCTGATGGATTCCCTGGAGAATTCTACCAAACATTCAAAGAAGAAATAATACCTATTCTACTGAAGCTGTTTCAAAAAAGAGAAACAGAAGGGAAACTTCCAAACTCATTCTATGAGGCCAGCATTACCTTAATCCCCAAACCAGGCAAAGACCCCATCAAAAAGGAGAATTTCAGACCCATATCCCTGATGAATATGGATTCCAAAGTCCTCAACAAAATCCTAGCTAATAGGATCCAACAATACATTAAAATGATCATTCACCACAACCAAGTGGGATTTATCTCCAGGATGCAAGGGTGGTTCAACATTTGCAAATCAATCAATGTGATAGAACACATTAATAAGAGGAGGGACAAGAACCATATGGTCCTCTCAATTGATGCAGAAAAAGCATTTGACAAAATACAACATCCTTTCCTGATTAAAACTCTCCAGAGTATAGGGATAGAGGGAACATTCCTCAAGCTCATAAAATCCATCTATGAGAAACCCACAGTGAATATAATCCTCAATGTGGAAAAGCTGAGAGCCTTTCCCTTAAGATCAGGAACACGTCAAGGATGCCAAGTCTCGCCACTATTGTTTAACACAGTACTAGAAGTCTTAGCAATAGCAATCAGACAACAAAACGAAATAAAAGGTATTAAAATTGGCAAAGAAGAAGTCAAATTCTCTCTCTTCACAGACGACATGATACTTTATGTGGAAAACCCAAAAGACTGCACCCCCAAATGACTAGAACTCATACAGCAATTCAGTAATGTGGCAGGATACAAAATCAGTGCACAGAAATCAGTTGCTTTCTTACACAGTAACAACGCAACTGTAGAAAGAGAAATTTGAGAAACGATTCCATTTACAATAGCACCGAAAACCATAAGATAGCTCGGAATAAACCTAACCAAACAGGTAAAGGATCTATGCTCTAGGAACTACAGAGCACTCATGAAAAAATTGAAGAAGACACAAAAAGATGGAAAAATATTCCATGCTCATGGATTGGAAGAATAAACATTGTTAAAAAGTCTATGCTACCCAGAGGAATCTATACTTTCAATGCCATCCCGATCAAAATTCCAATGACATTTTTCAACGTGAAGGAACAAACAATCCTAAAATTTGTATGGAATCAGAAAAGACCCCGAATCGCCAAGGAAATGCTGTAAAAGAGAAACAAAGCTGGGGGCATTACGTTGCCCGATTTCAAGCTATATTACAAAGCTGTGATCACCAAGACAGCATGGTGCTGGCACAAAAACAGACATATAGACCAATGGAAGAGAATAGAGAACCCAGATATGGACCCTCAACTCTATGGTCAAATAATCTTTGACAAACAGGAAAAAACATGCAATGGAAAAAAGACAGTCTCTTCCATAAATGGTGCTGGGAAAATTGGACAGCCACATGCAGAAGAATGAAACTCGACCATTCTCTAACACCATTCACAAAGATAAACTCAAAGTGGATGAAAGACCTCAATGTGAGACAGGAATCCATCCAAATCCTAGAGGAGAACATAGGAAGTAACCTCTTTGACATTGGCCACAGCAACTTCTTTCAAGATACATCTCCAAAAGCTAGCGAAACAAAAGCAAAAATGAACTTTTGGGACTTCATCAAGATCAAAACTTCCGCACAGCAAAGGAAACAGTCAACAAAACAAACAGGCAACACACAGAATTGGAGAAGAGTTATGCATATGACACTACAGATCAAGGGTTGGTGTCCAAGATCTATAAAGAACTTCTCAAACTCAACGCCCAAAAAAACAAATAATCAAGTCAAAAAGTGGGCAGAAGATATGAAAAGACACTTCTCTAAAGAAGACATATAAATGGCTAACAGACACATGAAAAAAATGCGCATCATCATTAGCCATCAGGGAAATTCAAAAGAAAACCACATTGAGATATCACCTTACACCAGTTAGAATGGCAAAAATGGACAGGGGAAGAAACAACAAATGTTGGAGAGGTTCTGGAGAAAGTGAAACCCTCTTACACTGTTGTTGGGAATGCAAGTTGGTACAGCCACTTTGGAAAACAGTGTGGAGTTTCCTCAAAAATATAAAAATAGAGCTACCTTATGACCCAGCCATTGCACTCCTGGGTATTTACCCCAAAGACACAGATGTAGTGAAAAGAAGGGCCATATGCACCCCAATGTTCATAGCAGCAATGTCTGCAATAGCCAAACTGTGGAAAGAGCCAAGATGCCCTTCAACAGATGAATGGATAAAGAAGATGTGGTCCATATATACAATGGAATATTACTCAGGCATCAGAATGGATGAATACCCAACTTTTACATCAACATGGAAGGGACTCGAGGAGATTTTTCTAAGTGAAATAAGTCAAGCAAAGGAAATCAATTATGATACGGTTTCACTTATTTGTGGAACATAAGGAATAGCATGGGGGACATTAGGAGAAGGAAGGGAAAAATGAAGGGGGGGGGGTAATTGGAAGGAGAGATGAACCATGAGAGACTATGGACTCTGAGAAACAAACAGGGTTTTAGAGGGGAGGGGGAAGGAGGAATTGGTTAGCCCGGTGAAGCGTATTAAGGAGTGCACATACTGCATGGAGCCTTGGGTGTTATATGAAAACAATTGATCGTGGATCACTACATCCAAAACTAATGATGTATTGTATGGTGACTAACATAACATAATAAAATTAAAAAAAAAGAGATACTGAAATGATAAGAAAGAGAAAGTCAAGTATCTGAAAGGGTAGTCAATTCAAGTCCCATGTTATCTGAGCTGATGAACGTCATTGGTTATCACCCACTAGGGTGACCACATAATACATTCTCTAAACAAGGACAACTTTGAGAGTAAAAGGAAGTAATAAAAGTCATTGGAGTTGTATAATTTAAAATGTTTGTCAGCCCAATTTGGTTTTATTGTATAACACATGAGAAAGCATTCAATTAATGATTATTCTCAAACGTAAAATTCTTTAAAAAATATTCAAGTACAGTATAACAAAATTTTTAAAATTATTCTTTGTATATGTTAACATTATTATTATTGTTAGTAGTAGTAGTAGTAGTAGTAGTAGTAGTACTAGTAGTAGTAATAGTAGCAGACTCCACACCCACTGTGAGGTTTGAACCCACAATCCTGAGATTGAGTCGCATGCTCTACTGACTGATCCAGCCAGGTGCCCAAATATTCATCAGTTTTTAATAGTACTTGTCTTTTCTACCAGGTGCCTGGTATTTTTCTAAAGATTTTTCTGATATTATCAGAATTCATTTTTCAATGTGATCTTATTTTTTTCTCATAAAAATGTCTGCAATTATCTTCAAAGTTTTCCTTGTGATTAATATATTTGGAATGTTCATCAGCTTTAATTGGCATTTCTCTATAGACTCTACTATTTTTAATTAAGAAAATGCTTTCTGTAGGTGCTTGGTTATCTGATAAATTAAAGAAATTTTCTGTTTGAAAAAAATGCTATCAATGAGATTCAATCTAATCTAGATAATCTAACAGCTAGGGTATGTGAGGAAGAAGAACGAATTAGTGATCTAGATGACCAATTGATAGAAAAGAAGGAAAAAATGAGGTCAGGGAGAAACAATACAAAATCCATGAAAACAGTCAGAAAAATAAGTGACACCATGAAGCACTCCAATGTCAGAATTGTTGGGATCCCTGAGGGGGTGGAGAGAGAGAGAGGACTAGAAGATATATTTGAACAAATCGTAGCTGAGAACTTCCCTAATCTGGGGAATGAAACAAACATTCGTGTCCTAGAGGCAGAGAGGACCCCTCCCAAGATCAAGGAAAACAGGCCAACGCCCCGGTATGTAATAGTAAAACTTGCAAATCTTAGAACCAAGGAAACCATCTTAAGGGCACTTAGGGAGAAGACATTCCTTATGTACAGAAGGAGGAACATCAGAATTACATCAGACCTATCCACAGAGACCTGGCAAGCGAGAAAGCGCTGGCAGGACATATTCAGGGTATTAAATGAGAAGAACATGCAGCCAAGAATACTTTATCTGGCAAGGCTGTCATTTAGAATGGATGGAGAGATGCAGAATTTCCAAGCAGCACAGAAAATGAAAGATTATGTGACCACTAAGCAGGGTGTGCAAGAAATATTAAGGGGGGGTTCTATAAAAGGAGAAAGGCCCCAAGAGGGTTATACAACAGAAATTTACAGGGACAATCTATTGAAACAAGGATTTCACAGGCAACATGATGACAATTAATTCATATCTTTCAATAATCACTCCCAACGTGAATGGCCTAAATGCTCCCATAAAACGGCACAGGGTTGCAGATTGCATAAACAGACAGAACCCATCCATATGCTATCTACAGGAGACTCATTTTGAACCTAAAGATAATCCAGACTGAAAGTGAAGGGATGGAGATCCATCTTCCATGCCAACGGATCTCAAAAGAAAGCTGTGGTAACAATTCCTACATCAGAAAAATTAGATTTTAAGCTAAAGATTGTAGTTAGAGACACAGAAGGACAATTTATCATTCTTAACGGGTCTACGCCCTTTAATATCTATGCCCCCAACATGGGAGCAGCCATCTACTTAATCCAACTGTTCACCAAAATAAAGAGTCCTTTTGGTAACAATATGTTAATTGTAGGAGACCTCAATACTCCACTCTCAGCAACAGACAGATCATCTAAGCAGAAAATCAACAAAGAAACAAGAGCTTTGAATGACACACTGAACCAGATGGACCTCATAGATGTATACAGAACATTCCACCCTAAAACAACAGAATACTCATTCTTCCCGAACACATGGAACTTTCTCCAGAATAAAACACATACTGGGTCTCATATCAGGTTTCAGCTGATACCAAAAGATTGAGATTATTCCCTATACCCTCTCAGACCATAATGCTTTAAAACTGGAACTAAGACCCAAGAAAAATTTGTAAGAAATTCAAACACTTGGAAGCTAAAGACCATCCTGCTCAAGAATTTTTGGGTAAACCAGAAAAGCAAAGAAGAACTTAAAAAATTCATGGAAATCAATGAGAATGAAAACACATCACTCCAAAACCTATTGGATAATGCAAAGGCAGTCCTATGGGAGAAATACATAGCCATGCTAGCCTCACTCAAAAAAAATAGAGAAATCCAAAATTCACCAACTATCTTTACACCTTAAGGAACTAGAGAAAGAGCAACAAAAGATGCCTAAGCCAAGCATTAGAATAGAAGTAATTAAGATTAGAGCAGAGATCAATGAATTATAAATGAGAAAACAATAGAACAGATCAACAAAACTAGAAGATGGTTCTTTGAAAGAATTAATAAGATTGATAAACTACTTGCTAGAATTATCCACAAGAGAAGAGAAAGGACCCAAATTAATAAAATTATGAATGAAAGGGAGAGATCACAATTAACACCAAGGAAATAGAAACCATTATTAGAAAGTATTATCAACAATTATATGGCAATAAATTAAGCAACCTGGAAGAAATGGATGCCTTCCTGGAAACCTATAAAGTGCCAAGACTGAAACAGGAAGAAATTGACAACCTGAATTGGCCAATAACTAGAAATGAGATTGAAGCATTGATCCAAAACCTCCCAAAGAACAAGAGTCCAGGGCTTGATGGATTCCCTGGGGAATTCTACCAAACATTCAAAGAAGAAATAATACTTATTGTCCTGAAGCTGTTTCAAAAAATAGAAACAGAAGGAATGCTTCCAGAATCATTCTGTGAGACCACCATTTCCTTAATCCCCAAACCAGGCAAAGACCCCATCAAAAAGGAGAATTTCAGACGCATATTCCTGATGGTTACAGATTCCAAAATTCTCAACAAAATCCTAGCTAATAGGATCCAACAATACATTAAAATGATCATCCGCTATGACCAAGTGGGATTTATCCCTGGGAAGCACCAATGGTTCAACATTCACAAATCAATAAATGTGATAGACCACATTAATAAGAGGAGAGAGAAGAACCATATTGTCCTCTCAATGATACAGATAAACATTTGACAAAATACAGCATCCTTTCGTGATTAAATCTATACCTTCAAAGCCATCCCAACCAAAATTCCAATGACATTTTTCAAAGTGCTGGAACAAACAATCCTAATATTTGTATGGAATCTGAAAAGACCCTGAATCACCAAGGAAATGTTGAAAAAGAAAAACAAAGCTGGAGGCATCACGTTGCCTGATTTTAAGCTATATTACAAAGCTGTGATCACCAAGACAGCATGGTACTGGCACAAAAACAGACATATAGACCAAAGGAACAGAATAGAGAACCCAGATATGGGCCCTCAACTCTATGGTCAAATAATATTCGACAAAGCAGGAAAAAACATGCAATGGAAAAAAAGACAGTCTCTTCAATAAATGGTGCCGGGAAAATTGGACAGCCACATGCAGAAGAATGAAACTCGACTGTTCTCTAACACCATACACAAAGATAAAGTCAAAATGGATGAAAGACCTCAATGTGAGACAGGAATTCATCAAAATCCTAGAGGAGAACATAGGCAGTAACCTCTTTGACATCGGCCACAGCAACTTCTTTCAAAATACAACTCCAAAAGCTAATGAAACAAAACCAAAATTGAACTTCTGGGACTTCATCAAGATCAAAAGCTTCGGCACAGCAAGGGAAACAGACAACAAAACAAAGAGGCAACACACAGAATGGGAGAAGATATTTGCAAATGACACTACAGATAAAGGGCTGGTATCCAAAATGTATAAAGAACTTCTCAAACTCAACACCCAAAAAACAAATAATCAAGTCAAAAAATGGGCAGAAGATATGAAAAGACACTTCTCTGAAGAAGACATACAAATGGCTAACAGACACATGAAAAAATGTTCATCATCATTAGCCATCAGGGAAATTCAAATCGAAACCACATTGAGATACCACCTTATACCCGTTAGAATGGCAAAAATGGACAGGGATAGAAAGAACAAATGTTGGAGAGGTTGTGGAGAAAGGGGAACCCTCTTACACTGTTGGTGGGAATGCAAGTTGGTACAGCCACTTTGGAAAACAGTGTGGAGGTTCCTCAAAAGTTTAAAAATAGAGCTATCCTAAGACCCAGCAATTACACTCCTGGGTATTGACCCCAAAGACACAGATGTAGTGAAAAGAAGGGCCATATGCACCCCAATATTCATAGCAGCAATGTCCGCAATGGTCAAACTGTGGAATGAGCCGAGATGGCCTTCAACAGATGAATGGATAAAGAAGATGTGGTCCATATATACAATGGAATATTACTCAGCCATCAGAAAAGATGAATACCCAACTTTTACATCAACATGGATAGGACTGGAGGAGATTATTCTAAGTGAAATAAGTCAAGCAGAGAAAGTCAATTATCATATGGTTTCACTTATTTGTGGAACATAAGGAATAACATGGAGGACATTAGGAGAAGGAAGGGAAAAATGAAGGGGGGGGATTGGAGGGAGAAATGAACCATGAGAGACTATGGACTCTGAGAAACAAACAGGGTTTTAGAGGGGAGGGGGGAGGGGGGATTGGTTAGCCCGGTGATGGGTATTAAGGAGTGCATGTACTGCATGGAGTACTGGCTGTTATACGGAAACAATGGATCATGTATCACGACATCAAAAACTAATAATGTATTGTATGGTGACTTACATAACATAATAAAATAAAAAAAAACATAACTTTTCAGAGTATAAGGATAGAGGGAACATTCTTCATGTTCATAAAATCCATCTATGAAAATCCCACAGTGAATATTATCCTCAATGGGGAGAATCTGAGAGCCTTTCCCTTAAGATCAGGAACACGTCAAGGATGCACACTCTCACCACTAAGAAGTCCTAGCAACAGCAATCAGACAACAAAAAGAAATAAAAGGTATTCGAGGGCGCCTGGGTGGCTCAGTTGGTTAAGCGACTGCCTTCGGCTCAGGTCATGATCCTGGAGTCCCGGGATCGAGTCCCGCATCGGGCTACCTGCTCAGCAGGGAGTCTGCTTTCCCTCTCCCACTCCCCCATCTTGTGCTCTTTCTCTCTCTCACTCTCTCTCTCAAATAAATAAAATCTTTAAAAAAAAAAAGGTATTCGAATTGGCAAAGAAGTCAAACTCTCTCTTTTCGCAGACGACATGATACTTTATATGGAAAACCCAAAAGACTCCACCCCCAAATTGCTAGAAATCATACAACAATTCAGTAATGTGGCAGGATACAAAATCAGTGCACAGAAACCAGCTGCATCCCTATACACTAAAAATGCAACTGTAGAAAGAGAAGTTAGAGAAAAGATTCCATTTACAATAGCATCAAAAACCATAAGATACCTTGGAATAAACCTAACCAAAGTGGTAAAGGATCTATACTCCAGGAACTACAGAGCACTCATGAAAAAATTGAAGAAGACACAAAAAGATGGAAAAATATTCCATGCTCATGGATCGGAAGAATAAACAGTGTTAAAATGTCTATGCTACCCAGAGCAATGTATACCTTCAATGCCATCCTGATCAAAATTCCAATAACATTTTTTAAAGTGCTGGAACAAACCATCCTAAAATTTGTATGGAATCAGAAGAGACCCCGAATCGCCAAGGAAATGTTGAAAAAGAAAAACAAAGCTGGAGGCATCACGTTGCCCGACTTCAAGCTATATTACAAAGCAGTGATCACCAAGACTGCATGGTATCGGCACAAAAACAGGCATATGGACCAATGGAACAGAAGAGAGAGCTTGATATATACCCTCAGCTCTATGGTCAAATAATTTTTAACAAGGCAGGAAGAAATATGCAATGGAAAAAAGACAGTCTCTTCCATAAATGGTGCTGGGAAAATTGGACAGCTATACACAGAGGAATGAAACTCGACCGTTCTCTAACACCATACACAAAGATAAACTCAAAGTGGATGAAAGACCTCAATGTGAGACAGGAATCCATCAAAATCCTAGAGGAGAACATAGGCAGTAACCTCTTTGACATCGGCCACACAACTTCTTTCAAGATATATCTCCAAAGCCTAGTGAAAGAAAAGCAAAAATGAACTTTTGGGACTTCATCAAGATAAATAGCTTCTGCACAGTAAAGGAAACAGTCAACAAAACAAAGAGGCAACCCACAGAATGGGAGAAGAGTTATGCATATGACACTACAGACCAAGTGCTGATTTCCAAGATCTATAGAGAACTTCTCAAACTCAACACCCAAAAAACAAATAATCAAGGAAAAAAATGAGAAGACATGAACAGACAGTTCTCCAAAGATGATATACAAATGACTAACAGATGAAAAATGTTCATCATCATTAGCCATCAGGGAAATTCAAATTAATACCACATTGAGATACCACCTTATACAAGTTAGAATGGCAAAAATGGACAGGGATAGAAACAACAAATGTTGCAGAGGTTGTGGAGAAAGGGGAACCCTCTTACACTGTTGGTGGGAATGCAAGTTGGTACAGCCACTTTGGAAAACAGTGTGGAAGTTCCTCAAAAAATTAAAAATAGAGCTACCCTATGACCCAGCAATTGCACTCCTGGGTATTTACTGCAAAGACAAAGATGTAGTGAAAAGAAGAGCCATATGCACCCCAATGTTCATAGCAGCAATGTCCACAATAGCCAAACTGTGGAAGGAACCAAAATGCCCTTCAACAGATGGATGGAAAATGAAGATTGGTCCATATATACAATGGGATATTAGTCAGCCATCATAAAGGATGAACACCCAACTTTTACATCAACTTGGATGGGACTGGAGGAGATTATGCCATGTGAAATAAGTCAAGCAGAGAAAATCAATTATCATATGGTTTCACTTATTTGTGGAACATAAAAAATAGCATGGAGGACATCAGGAGAAGGAAGGGAAAAATGAAGGGGTGGAAATCAGAGGGGGAGACAAACCGTGAGAGACTATGGACTCTGAGAATCAAACATTATTTTATAGGGGAGGGGGTTGTGGGGATGGGTTTGCCCAGTGATTGGTATTAAGGAGGGCACATACTGCATAGAGGACTGGGTGTTATATGAAAACAATGAATCATGGATCACTACATCAAAAAATAATGATGTATTGTATGGTGACTAACATAACATAGTAAAATAAAATAAAATTTAAAAAAAGTTTTTATTTTAATTCCAGTTAGTTAACATACAGTGTGACATTAGTTTTAGTATTAGTTTGTAGTGATTCAACAATTCCATACATCACCTAGTGCTAGTCACAACAAGGACACTCTTTTTTTTTAATTTAATTTTATTATGTTACATTAGTCACCGTACATTACATCATTAGTTTTTGATGTATTGTTCCATGATTCCTTGTTTGCGTATAACACCCAGTGCTCCATTGAATACATGCCCTCCTTAGTACCCATACCTGGACTAACCCATCCCCCGCCCCCTTTTCTTTTAAAACCTTCAGTTTGTTTATGTGTCCATAGTCTCTCATGGTTGTCTCCCCTTCTGAGTTCCCCTTCTTGATTTTTCCCTTCCTACTATCTTCTTTTTTTTTTTTTTTTAACATATAATGTATTATTTGTTTCATAGGTACAGGTCTGTGATTCATCAGTCTTACACCATTCACACCCCTCAACATAGCATATACCCTCCCCAATGTCCATCACCCAGCCACCCCATGCCTGCCACCCCCACCAATCTAGCATCCCTCAGTTTGTCTCCTCGGATTAAGAATTCCTCATACCAGTGAGATCATATGATACTTGTCTTTCTCTGATTGACTAATTTCGCTTAGTATAATACCCTCTAGGTCCACCCACGTCGTTGCAAATGACAAGATTTTGTTTTTTGATGGCTGCATAATATTCCATTGTGTATATATATATACCACATCTTCTTTATCCATTCATGTGTTGATGGACATCTTGCTTTTTTCCATAGTTTGGTTATTGAGGACATTGCTGCTATAAACATTGGGGTGCACGTACCCCTTCGGATCACTACATTTATATCTTTGGGGTAAATATCCAGTAGTGCAATTGCTGGGTCATAGGGTAGCTCTATTTTCAACTTTTTGAGGAACCTCCATACTGTTTTCCAGAGTGGCTGCACCAGTTTGCATTCAACAGGGCCACTCTTTAGTCACCATCACTTTTTCAACCAATCCACCCAACCACCTCCCCTATGGTAACCAACAGGTTGTTCTCTATAACTAAGAGTCTATTTCTTAATTTGTCTCTTCCTCTCTATTATTTTTCCCTTTTCTCCTTTCTTTTATTTCTTAACTTCCACATATGAGTGAAATGATACGGCATTTGTCTTTCTCTGAATTATTTCGTTTAGCATTATACTTCATAGGTTCATCCATATTATTTTAAATGGCAAAATTTTATTCTTTTTATGACTGAATAATATTCTACTGTACATACCTCTCTATTTTTTTAAATTTTAAAATTTTATTATTTTTGTTAGTCACCATACAATACATCATTAGTTTTTGATGTGGTGATCCATGATCCATTGTTTTCGTATAACACCCAGTGCTCCATGCAGTACATGCCCTCTTTAATACACATCACTGGGCTAACCAATCCTCCCTCCCCCCTCCCCTCTAAAACCCTGTTTGTTTCTCAGAGTCCATAGTCTCTCATGGTTCATCTCTCCCTCCAATTCCCTCCCGCCTTCATTTTTCCCTTCCTTCTCCTACTGTCCTCTATGCTATTCCTTATGTTCCACAAATAAGTGAAACCATATGATAATTGACTTTCTCTGCTTGAATTATTTCACTTAGTATAATCTCCTCCAGTCCTATCCATGTTGAAGTAAAAGTTGGGCATTCATCCTTTCTGATGGCTGAGAAATATTCCATTCTATATATGTACCACATCTTCTTTACCCATTCATCTGTTGAAGGGCATCTCGGCTGTTTCCACAGTTTGGCTATAGCGGACATTGCTGCTATGAACATTGTGGTGCATATGGCCCTTCTTTTCACTACATTTGTGTCTTTGCGGTAAATACCCAGGAATTCAATTGCTGGGTCATAGGGTAGCTCTATTTTTAATTTTTTGAGGAACTTCCACACTGGTTTCCAAAGTGGCTGTACCAACTTGCATTCCCACCAATAGTGTAAGAGGGTTCCCCTTTCTCCACAACCTCTCCAACATTTGTTGTATCTTTTCCTGTCCATTTTTGCCATTCTAACTGGTATAAGGTGGTATCTCAATGTGGTTTTGATTTGAATTTCCCTGATGGCTAATGATGATGAACATTTTTTCATGTGTCTGTTAGCCATTTGTACGTCTTCTTCAGAGAAGTGTCTTTTCATATCTTCTGCCCATTTTTTGACTTGATTATTTGTTTTTTGGGTGTTGAGTTTGAGAAGTTCTTTATAGATCTTAGATACCAGCCCTTGATCTGTAGTGTCATTTACAGATATCTTCTCCCATTCTGTGGGTTGCCTCTTTGTTTTGTTGTCTGTTTCCCTTGCTGTGCAGAAGTTTTTGATCTGGATGAAGTCCCAAGAGTTCATTTTTGCTTTTGTTTCACTAGCTTTTGGAGTTGTATCTTGAAGGAAATTGCTGTGGCCGATGTCCAAGAGGTTACTGCCTATGTTCTCCTCTAGTATTTTGATGAATTCCTGTCTCACATTGAGGTCTTTCATCCATTTTGACTTTATCTTTGTGTATGGTGTTAGAGAACAGTCGAGTTTCATTCTTCTGCATGTGGCTGTCCAATTTTCCCATCACCATTTATTGAAGGGACTGTCTTTTTTCCATTGCATGTTTTTTCCTGCTTTGTCAAAGATTATTTGGCCATAGAGTTGAGGGTCCATATCTGGGTTCTCTATTCTGTTCCATTGGTCCATATGTCTGTTTTTGTGCCAGTACCATGCTGTCTTGGTGGTCACAGCTTTGTAATATAGCTTGAAATCAGGCAACATGATGCCCCCGGCTTTGTTTTTCTTTTTCAACATTTCCTTGGTGATTCGGGGTCTTTTCTGATTCCATACAAATTTAAGGATTGTTTGTTCCAGCACTTTGAAAAATGTCATTGTTATTTTGATTGGGAGGGCATTGAAGGTATAGATTCCTCTGGGTAGCATAGACATTTTAACAGTGTTTATTCTTCTGATCCATAAGCATGGAATATTTTTCCATCTTTTTGTGTCTTCTTCAATTTCTTTCATGAGTGTTTTGTAGTTCCTAGAGTATAGATCCTTTACCTGGTTAGGTTTATTCCGAGCTATCTTGTGGTTTTTGGTGCTATTGTAAAGCGAATCATTTCTCTAACTTCTCTTTCTACAGTTGCATTGTTAGTGTATAAGAAAGCAACCGATTTCTGTGCACTGATTTTGTATCCTGCCACATTAGTGAATTGCTGTATGATTTCTAGCAATTGAGGGACAGAGTCTTTTTGTTTTTCCCCATAAAGTATCATGTCATCTGTGAAAAGAGAGAATTTGACTTCTTACTTGCCAGTTTGAATACCTTTTCTTTAAAATTTATTTTATTTGACAGAGAGAGACACGGCGAGAGAGGAAACACAAGCAGGGGGAGTGGGAGAGGGAAAAGCAGGCTTCCCACGGAGCAGGGAGCCCAATGTGGGGCTTGATCCCAGGACCCTGGGATATTGACCTGAGTTGAAGGCAGATGCTTAACGAGTGGGCAACCCAGGCGAATATCTTTTATTTCTTTTTGTTGTCTGATTGCTGTTGCTAGGACTTCTAGTACTATGTTGAACAACAGTGGTGAGAGTGGGCATCCTTCACGTGTTCCTAATCTGAAGGGAAAGGCTCTCAGCTTTTCCCCATTGAGGATGATATTCGCTGTGGGTTTTTCATAGATGGATTTTATGAACTTGAGGAATGTTGCCCCTATCCGTATACTCTGAAGAGTTTTAATTAGGAAAGGATGCTGTATTTTGTCAAATGCTTTTTTGCATTAGTTGATAGAACCGTATGGTTCTGCTCTCTCCTCTTATTAATGTGTTCTCTCACATTGATTTGTGAATGTTGAACCACCCTTGCATCCCAGGGATAAATCCCACTTAGTTGTGGTGGATAATCCTTTGAATGTATGGTTGGATCCTATAAGCTAGGATTTTGTTGAGGATTTTGGAATCCATATTCATCAGGGATATGAGTCTGAAATTCTCCTTTTTGATGGGGTCTTTGCCTGGTTTGGGGATTAAGGTAATGCTGGCCTCATAGAATGAGTTTGGAAGTTTTCCTTCTGTTTCTATTTTTTGGAACAGCCTCAGTAGAATAGGTATTATTTCTTCTTTGAATGTTTGGTAGAATTCCCCAGGAAATCCATCAGGACCTGGACTCTTGTTTTTTGGGAGGTTTTTGATCACTGCTTCAATCTCATTACTGGTTATTGGCCTATTCAGTTTGTCAATTTCTTCCTGTTTCAGTCTTGGCAGCTTATAGGTTTCCAGGAAGGCCTCCATTTCATCCAGATTCCTTGGTTTATTGGCATATAATTGAGGATAATAATTTCTAGTAATTGTTTCTATCGCCTTGGTGTCAGTCGTGATCTCTCCCCTTTCATTCATAATTTTATTAATTTGGGTCCTTTCTTTTTTCTTTTGGATAAGTCTGGCCTGTGGTTTTTTGATCTTATTAATTCTTTTAAAGAACCAACTTCTAGTTTCATTGATCTGATCTACTGTGTTTCTGGTTTCTAATTCATTGGTCTCTGCTCTAATCTTAATTATTTCTCTTCTAACGCGTGGCTTAGGCATCGTTTGTTGCTTTTTCTGTAGTTCTTTAAGTTGTAGACTTAGTTGGTGAATTCGGGATTTTTCTGTTTTTTTGAGTGAGGCTTGGATGGCTATGCATTTCCCCCTTAGGACCACCACTGCAGTATCCCATAGGTTTTTGACTGATGTGTTTTCGTCTCACTGGTTTCCATGAATTGTTTAAGTTCTTCTTTGATTTCCTGGTTGACCCAAAGTTTCTTGAGCAGAGTGGTCTTTAGCTTCCAAGTGTTTGAATTTCTGCCAAAATTTTTTTTTTTTTTTTGTGATTGAGTTCCAGTTTTAAAGCATTGTGGCCTGAGAATACACAGGGAATAATCTCAATCTTTTGGTATCATTTGAGACCTGATATGTGACCCAGTATGTGTTCTGTTCTGGAGAAAGTTCCATGTGCATTTGAGAAGAATGAGTATTGTGTTGTTTTAGGGTGGAATGTTCTGTAAATACCTATGAGGTCCATCTCTTCCAGTGTATCACTCAAAGCTCTTGTTTCCTTGTTGATATTCTGCTTAGATGATCTGTCCATTGCTGAGAGTGGAGTATTGAGGTCTCCTACAATTAACGTATTGTTATCAATATGACTATTTTGGTTAACAGTTGGTTTATGTAGATGGCTGCTCCCATGTTGGGGGCATAGATATTTACAATTGTTAGATCTTCTTGTTGGATAGATCCTTTAAGAATGATATAGTGTCCTTCTGTGTCTCTAACTACAGACTTTAATTTAAAATCTAATTTGTCTGATATAAGAATTGCTACCCCAGCTTTCTTTTGAGGTCCGCTGGCATGGAAGATGGATCTCCATCCCTTCACTTTCAGTCTGGATGTATCTTTAGGTTCAAAATGAGTCTTTTTTAAACAGCATATGGATGGGTCCTGTCTTTTTATCCAATCTGCAACCCTGTGCCATTTTATGGGAGCGTTTAGGCCATTCACGTTGAGAGTGATTATTGAAAGATATGAATTAATTGTCATCATGTTGCCTGTGAAGATGTTGTTTTTATAGATTTTCCGTGTAAATTTCTGTTGTATATCACTCTTGGGTTCGTTCTCCTTTTACAGAACCGCCCCCCCCCTTAATATTTCTTGCAGGGCCAGCTTAGTGTTCACATATTCTTTCAGTTTCTGCCAGTCGTGGAAGATCTGTATCTCTCCATCCTTTCTAAATGACAGCTTTGCCAGATAAGATATTCTTGGTTGCATGTTCTTCTCGTTTAGTATCCTGAATAGTCTCGCCATCCCTTTCTGGCCTGCCAGGTCTCTGCAGATAGGTCTGACGTTATTCTGATGTTCCTCCCTCTGTACGTAAGGAACCTTGTCCCCTTAACTGCCCTTAAGATGGTTTCCTTAGTTCTAAGATTTGTGAGTTTTACTATTACATGCCGGGGTGTTGGCCTGTTTTCCTTGATCTTGGGAGGGGTCCTCTCTGCCTGAAATACTTGAATATTTGTTGCATTCCCCCGATTAGGAAAGTTCCAAGCTATGATTTGCTCAAATATATCTTCTAGGCCTCTCTCTCTCCACTCCCTCCGGGATCCCAATAATTCTAACATTGGAATGCTTCATGGTGTCATTTATTTCTCTGATTCTATTTTCGTGGATTCTGACCTCCTCTTTTCCCTTTTTATCTATTAAATTGTCTTCCAGGTCACTGACTTATTCTTCTGCCTCACTTACCCTAGCTGTTAGATTGTCTCGATTAGATTGGATCTCATTGATAGCATTTTTAAGTTCTGCCAATTCAGCTTTCATTTTGCCCTTAGACAGTATGTTTTCAGTAATTGATTTCTCCATTCTAGCTATTTTCTTCACAGTTGCTAGCCTGAATTCCATCTCTGACATCTTGGTTATATCTGCATCCATTTGTACATCTGTGGCATAAGTCATAATCTCTGAGTTTTTCCTATTTTGGGGGTTCCTCCTCCTAGTCATTCTGTTGATGGGTGGTTGAGGGAATGTATAGATTCCAAATTATTGACCAGAACCCATGCAAGATGCTCCTGTTTTCTAGGGACTTTAGGGTTGCTGAACTCTTTTTCTCCCAGTCTGTCTTCTGGGGGAGAGGCCTGCCATGCTCTTACACAGGGAAACCTGTTTGTGCATGGCTGCCCTGCCCCCCCCGTGGCAGGGAATGTTCTCAGTGGGACCAGTTTTGGGGGCTTTTGTTCTCTGGCTGCTTTCCCTGGCAGCTTTCTGAGTCTCCTCCGAGAGTCAGAGCAGAAGAGACTGTTTCCAACCCTCTGCCTCAGAGCAGAGAGATTGCAGTCTGTTCTTCAGTGAGCTCTCCAGGCCACACTATTTCCATTTCTGTCTGTGTTGTTATAAACTGCCATGTCCTGGGTTGTGTGCCTCATGGCAGCTCCCCCCGTCCTGCCTCCAGATCGGGGTGCGTCTCTGCCCTTTGTGCTTCTAAAATCGCCAGCTGCTCCCAGTTCGTACGTGGGACCCACCGCTCCTGGTTTCCATCACGGGGGCTGCCCTAAACTCCTTTCCCTGCTGCTACCGGTCTGCAAGTCTGTGCCCTGTGCCCAGCACTTGAGGCTGTCGCTCACCAGCCATGTAGGATCCCCACGGCCATGTTCCCTCCCACTGCCGTTTATCCTCCGATATCTGCCCTTAGGATCACAGCTCCCCACTTCGTACCTTGAAACCAACCATCTGTGATATTCTGTTTGTAGAGATCCAGATCTTCTTACATCTCAGGCTGATTTCATGGGTGCTCAGAGTGTTCTCATAGATATCCAGCTCAATTCCGGGCACCAGTTGGAATATTGTCCCCTATTCCTCCGCCATCTTTTCTCCCCTCCTCTATATACCTCTTCTTTATCCATTCATCAGTTGATGAACATTTGAACTGTTTCCATATTTTGGCTATTTTAAATAAGGCTTCAGTGCACCTGGGTGGCTCAGTCAGTTAAACGTCTGCGTTCGACTCAGGGTCTTGGGATTGAGTCCCACATTGGGCTCCTTGCTCAGTGAAGAGCCTGCTTCTCCCTCTCCCTCTGCCCCTCCCCCCCACTCATGCTCTCTCTCTCTCTCTCTCTCTGTCCCCCAAATAAATAAATTAAAATCTTAAAATAATATTGCTTCAAGAAACGTGATGGTGCATATATCTTTTTGAATTAGTGATTTTGTATTCTTTGGATACCGATTCAAGAGTACGACTGCTGGTAATAGGTTAGTTTTATTTTTTGACTTTGTAAGAACCCTCCATAATGTTTTACAGTGGCTGCACCAGTTTGCATTCCCACAAACAGTGCCCAGTGTTTCTTTTTCTCTACATCCTCACCAAAACCTGTTTCTTGTGTTGGTGATTTTAACCATTCTGACACATATGAGGTGATATCTCATTGTAGTTTTGATTTGCATTTCCCTGATGATAAGTGATGTTGAGCATCTTTTCATGTGTCTTTTTGCCTTCTGCGTGTCTTCTTTGTAGAAACTACTGTTCATGTCTTCTGCCCATTTTTATTGGATTGTTTTTTGGGTTTTAAATTTTATAAGTTCTCTCCATATATTTTAAATACTAGTCCTTTATCAAATAAATCATTTGAAAATATTTTCTTCCATTCCATAGATTGCTTTTGTTTTTGTTGATTGTTTACTTCACTGTGCAGAAGCTTTTTATTTTGATGTAGTCACAATCATTTATATTTGCCTTTGTTTCCCTTGCGTCAGGAGACCTATCTAGAATAATTTCCTACAACAGATGTCAAAGATGTTACTGTATGTGTTCTCTTCTACGATTTTTATGGGGTTAGGTCTCACATTTAGGTCTTTAATCCTTTTTGTATTTATTTTTCTCTATGGTGTAGCAATATCATCCAGTTTCTTTGTTTTAGATTATGTTATCCCGTTTTCCCAACACCATTTGTGGAATGTCCTTTTCCTATTGGAAATTCTTTCCTGCTTTGTCAAAGATTAATTGACCATATAGTTGTGGCTTCATTTATTGGATTTCTATTCTGTTCTATTGATGTATGTGTCTATCTTTGTGCCAGTACCATACTGTTTTAATGACTACAGCCTTGTAATATAACGTGAGGTCTGGAATTGAGATACCTTGAGTATTGCTTTTTATTTTGCAAGGTTGCTTACATTATTGGATGTCTTTGGTTGTTACATACAAATGTTATGATTGTTTATTCTAGCTCTGTGAAAACGCTATTGGTATTTTGATAGGCATTGTATTAAATGTGTATATTGCATTTGGTAGTAGAGACCTTTTAACCATATTTGTTCTTCCAATCCATGAACTTCAAATATCTTTCCATTTCTTTGTGTCATCTTCAATTTCTTTTAACGGCGTTTTATAGTTTTCAGAGTACAGGTCCTTCACCCCTTTCATTGGGTTTAAGTCTAAGTATCTTATTTTGGGTGCAATTGTTTGTGGGATTGTTTTCTTAATTTCTTTTTGTGCTGCTGCATTGTTGTTTATAGAAATACAACAGATTTCTATACATCGATTGTTGTATCCTGTGACTTTACTGAAGTTGTTTATTTGTCCTAGAATTTTTTGATGGATTCTATTGGGTTTTCTATATATAGTATATATATAAAATACAGTATATATATATAGTATATATATAAAAAATATATATATAGTATCATGTCATCTGCAGATAGTGAAAATTATACTTCTTACTGATTTGAATGCCTTTATTTTTTTTTTTGTTGTCTCATTGCTGTGCCTAGGACTGCCAGTACTATGTTGAATAAAAGTGGTGACAGTGAACATCGTTGTCTCATTCCTGATTATAGAGGAATACCTCTCAGTTTTCCCCATTAAGTATCATGTTAGATGTGAATTTTTCATGTACGGCCTTTATTATGTTGAGGCATGTTCCCTTTAAACCTATTTTGTTGTGTGTTTTTTTTTTTTTATTGTAACTGGATGTTGTAGTTTGTCAATGATTTTTCTGAATCTATTGAAATGATCATATGGTTTTTATCCTTTCTCATTGATGTGATGTATCATGTTAATTGATTTGTGAATTTTGAGCCACGTTGCAACACAGGAGGAAATCCCGTTTGATTGTGGTGAATGCTTTTTTAAATGTATTTGTTGGATTTCATTTTCTAGTATTTTGTTGATGATTTTACATTTATGTTCATCAGAGATATTAGTCTGTAGTTTTCCTTTAGTGATGTCTTTATATGGTTTTTGTATCAGGGTAATGCTGTCCTCATAGAATGAATTTGGAAATTCTGCTCCCTTTTTAATTTTTTAAAAAATATGTTCAGAATAATAGGTATTAACTCTTGTTTAAATGTTTGGTAGAATTTTCCTGTGAAATCATGTGTTCCTGGACTTTTGTTTGTTGTAAGTTTTTTGATTATTGATACAATTTCATTGCTGATTATCAATCTGTTCCAATTTTCCATTTTTTTTCCTTTTTCAGTTTTGGTAGTTTATGTGTTTCTGGGAATTTATCCATTTCTTCTAGGTTGTCCAATTTGTTGGCATATAGTTTTTCACAATATTTTCTTATACTTGTTTGTATTTCTATCATTTTGGTTGTTATTTCTCTTCTCTCATTTGCAATTTTATTTATTTGAGTCCTTTCTTTTTTTTTTCTTTTTTTCTTTTTTGGATAATCTGGCTAGAGGTTTACCAGTTTTATTGATTTTTTTCAAAGAACCAGCCCCTTGTTTCATTGATTATTTTCAATTTTTAAAGTTTATATACCACTTATTTCTGCTCTAATCTTTATTATTTCTTCCTTCTGCTGGTTTTAGGTGTTGTTTGTTGTTCATTTCCCAATTACTCTAGGTGTGAGGTTAGGTTGTTTACTTGAGATTGTTCTTGCTTCTTGAGGTAGGTCAGTATTGCTATAAAATTCCTTCTTAGAACAGCTTCAGCTGCATCCCAAATGTTTGGACCATTGTGTTTTCATTTTAATTTGGTTCCATGTACTTTTTTATTTCTTCACTTATTTCCTCATTGACTCCATTGTTTAGTAGCATGCTGTTTAATCTCCATGTATTTGTTGTCTTTCCAGACTTTGTCTTGTGGTTTACATTTAGTTTCATAGTGTGGTCAGAAAAGTTGCATGGTATGACTTTGATTTTCTTGAATTTAGTGAGGCTTGTTTTGTGGGCTAAAATGTGACCTGTTCTGGAGAATGTTCCATGTGCACTTGAGAAGAATACATATTCTCTTGTTTTAGGGTGGAATATCATGAGTATATCTGTTAAATCCATTTGGTCCAGTGTGCCATTCAAATCTATTTTTTCCTTGTTGATTTTCTGTTTAGATGATCTGTCCATTGATGTAAGTGGGGTGTTAAAATCCCCTACTGTGCTGTATTATTATCAATTGGTTCCTTTATATTTGTTATTAATGGTTTTATGTATTTGGGTGTTCCTATATTATGTGTATAAATATTTACTATTGTTATATCTTCTTATTGGATTGTCCCGTTTATTATGGTACAGTACACTTCATCTCTTGTTACAGTTTTTGTTTTAAAGTCTATTTTTTCTATATAAATATTGCTATTAGGGATTTCTTTTAACCTCCATGCGTATGATAGATGTTCCTCCATCCTCTCCCTTTCAATCTGCAGGTGAATTTAGGTCTAAAATGAGTCTCTTATTGGCATCATATAGATGGGTCTTTTTTTTTTATCCATTGTCACCCTATGACCTCTGACTGGAGCATTTACTCCATTTACACTCAAAGTAATTGCTGATAGATAGGTATTTATTGTCACTTTATTATTTGTTTTGTTGTTTCTGAAGATGTTATCTGATTTTTTCTTATCTTTCTCTTTCATGTTTTCCGTATTTTCTTTAGTGATATATGTGGGGTTACTTTGTCTTTATTTGTGGCTTTTGATGTATTATTACCATTATTTTTGTATATAACCTACTTGCATATAGCAGTCTATATTAACATGATGGTTGTTTAATTTTGAACCCTTTCTTTACCCTTTGCTCCTCACATATTAAGTATACGTTTTATAATACATCATTCTTTAGCAAGATGCTCTTTAACTTCCAAGTGTTTGAATTCCTTCCAAATTTTTTCCTGTGATTCAGTTCCAGTTTCAAGGCATTGTGGTCTGATAACATGCAGGGAATAATCTCAATCTTCTGGTATCGGCTGGGACCTGATTTGTGACCCAATATGTGGTCTATTCTGGAGAAAGTTCCATGTGTATTCCAGAAGAATGAGTATTCTGTTGTTTTAGGGTGGAATGTTCTGTATATATCTGGTCCAATGTATCATTCAAAGCTCTTGTTTCTTTGTTGATCTTCAGCTTAGATGATCTGTCCATTCCTGAGAGGGCAGTGTTGAGGTCTCCTACTATTAATCTGTTATTGTTGATATGATTCTTTATTTTGGTTAACAGCTGGCTTATGTAGTTGGCTGCTCCCATGTTGGGGGCATAGATATTTACAATTGTTAAATTTTCTTGTTGGATAGACCCTTTAAGTATGATATAGTGTCCCTCTGCATCTCTTAATACAGTCCTTGGTTTAAAATCTAATTTTTCTGATATGAGAATTGTTATGCCAGCTTTCTTTTGATGTCTGTTGGCATGAAAAATTGTTCTCCATCCCCTCATTTTCAGTCTGGAGGTGTCTGTAGGTTCCAAATGAGTCTCTTGTAGACATCCTATGGATGGATCCTGTCTTTTTATCCAATCTGCAACCCTGTGTGGTTTTATGGTAGCATTTATGTTGTTCACATTGAGAGTAACTATTGAAAGATATGATTTTATTGCCATCATGTTGCTTGTGAAGTCCCTGTTTCTCAAGATTATTTCTGTTAATATCTGGTCAATATTACTCTTGGGGTCTTGCTTCTTTTATAGAACCTCCCTTAGTATTTCTTGCAAGGTTGGCTTGGTGGTCACATATTCTTTCAGTTTCTGCTGGCCCTGGAAGCTCTTTATCTCTCCAGCCATTCTGAATGACAGCCTTGCTGGATAAAGTATTCTTGACTGCATGCTCTTCTCATTTAGTACCCTGAATATGTCTTGCCAGCCCTTTTTGGCTTGCCAGGTCTCTGTGGACAGGTCTGACGTTATTATGATGTTCCTCCCTCTGTATGTAAGGAATCTCTTCCCCCTTACTGCCCTTAAGATGGTTTTCTTGGTTCTGAGACTTGCGAGTTTTACTATTACATGCCGGGGCATTGGTCTGTTCTCCTTGATCTTGGGAGGGGTCCTCTGTGCCTCTAGGACATGAATGCTTGTTTCAGTCCTCAGACTGGGGAAGTTCTCAGCTACAATTTCCTCAAATATACCTTCTAGTTCTCTCTCTTTCTCCACCCCCTCAGGGATCCCAATAATTCTGACATTGGAACATTTCATGGTGTCATTGATCTCTCTAAGTCTGTTCTCACGGGCTTCTACCTGTTTATCCCAGGCCTCCTTGGCTTTCTTCCTTTCTATCAGGTTGTCTTCTAGATCACTAATTCATTCTTCTGCCTCATTTACCCTAGCTGTTATAGTATCCAGTTTAGACTGCATCTCATCCATAGCATTTTTAAGTTTGGCCTGATTAGCTCTCATTTCTGCCCTTAGAGATTCTATATTGTCACTAATACTTTTCTCAAGCCTAGATATTGACTTCATAATTGCTACCCTGAAGTCTTTCTCTGACATCTTGCTTATATCCATATCCATTAGGTCTGTGGCAGAGGCCATTGTCTCTGGTTCTATTCTTTGTTGGGAGTTCCTCCTCCTATTCATTCTGTTGAGGGGTGGTTGAAGGAATGTACAAAGTCCAAAATATCAACCATGATCCAGGCAAAATGCACCCGTTTTATGGGGACCTTAGGGTTGTCATCCTCTTGTTCTTCCAGCTTGTCTTCTGAGGTAGGGGCCTGCAGCACTGTTTCCCAGGCAACCCTGCTTGTGCAGAGTTCCTCTGCCCCTGTCAGGAGGCTGGGCTCTGTGAAAACTGTTTTTTTGAGGTTTTGTTCTCTGGTGGCCTTCTGCACTTTTTCTAAGGGTCAGAGCTAAAAATGGCCTCACCCAGACCTCTGTCCCAGGGCAGAGAAATCACAGTCTCCTCTTCTCTGATCCCTCCAGAGCACACAGTCTCCATTTCTGTAAGTGCTACTGAAAACCACAGCCTCCCAAGATCAGTGCATGCCCAAAGCGACCTTTTCAGTGGTCGATCCAGGAGTCCAGGCTTGTCTCTGCCCCTTGTGCATCTAAAACCGTGAGTCATCTCAGGTTCGCGCATGTACCCCCGCAGCTCCTGGATCCTGTTTGAGAGCTGCTCTAAAGCCCCTCCCGGCCACTATTGCTTTGTGAGTTTTCCCCTGGTCCTCCGGCACAGGATGCTTTTGTGTTCCAGTGTTATATCACTTTCCAGGGGCCAGCTTATGGCAGCTCCCTCCCCCTTCTGCTTATCCTCTGATATCTGCCCACAGAATCAAGACTCCACCCTTCGTACCTCACGACAGGTGGCGTTTTTCTGCTTGTAGGGGTCCAGGTATATATTGTTACATCTCAGGCTGATTTCGTGGGTGTTCAGAATGGTTTACTAGATATCCAGCTAAATTCTGGGAACCTTTTGAAACAGAGTCCTCTACTCCTCTGCCATCTTGCCCCCTACCTCTGTGTCCTTGTATCCTGAATGATAGCCTTTCTGGATAGATTATTCCTAGTTGCAGATTTTTCCCATTCAGCACTTTGAATATATCATGCCGTTTCATTCTGTCCTTCAAAATATTTGTTGAAAAATATCTTCCTAGCCTTATGGGTTTTCTCTTGTATGTTACTGTCTTCTTTTGTCTGGTTGCTTTTTAATTTTTTTTCTTTATCACCATATTGTGCCATTTTATTTACAATATGTTTGGTGTGAGGCTTCTTTTGTTGATTTTGATGGTGGTTGTCTGTGGTTCCTGGATCTGGACATCTCTTTTCTTCCCAGGATTAGGAAAGTTTTCAGCCATTTTTCCTTCAAATAAATTTTCTGCCGCCTTTTCCCTCTCTTCTTCGAAGACTCCTCTAATTTTAATGTTAGTCACTGAGGTCCCTAAGTCTATTCTCATGTTCCATAATTCTTTTTTTCTTTCTTTTGTTCATCTTGATTCCTTTCCATTACTTGGTCTTCAAGGTCAGTAATTTGTTACTCTGCTTCTTCTATCCTGCTGTTCATTCCATCAAGTGGGTTTTTCATTTCTTTTATTGACCCCTTCATCTCTGCTATGTTATTCCTTATTTCTATGTTAATGGTATTCCACTCTCTTCACAAGTCCAGTGAGTGTCCTTATGATCATTGTTTTAAATTCTCTATCAGAATTAATACTTATAAGTTGTGCTTATATCTATGGCCATGGCCTTGTCTTATTCTTTCATTTAAGATAAATTTTTCTGTTTCCTAATTTTGTCTGCCTTTCTGTATCTGTATCTGTTAAGAAAGTCAGCTATGTCTTCTGCACTTGAAAGTAGTGACTTTATGAAGAAGAGGTCCTTGAGTGCCCTGAAGTTCAGTGTCCCCATTTCACCGGAACTTGGAACTTTAGGAGAGTATCCTATGCATGTTGCTTATGCCCTACAGTTGTGTCTGAATCGTTTTCTTTTCACTGCAGTCATCTGCACTGATTCTTTGTCTGTTGTGGGCTGTGCTTGTTCTCTGTGGTGTCAGTGGGACCCAGGCATGTCAGCTTGAGGGGGTATTTCCACCTGGTAAATTGGGAGTGAATTGACCATGTTAGCAAAATTTGCACTGAGTCACTCATCCTATGCTGGCTCCCCCACATGCTGCAACAGCTAGAGATTGTATGCCAGGGAGGCTAGGGTTGTGAAGCTGGGATAGGCACATGGTGATGTATATGTACAGATAGGCCCTATGGGCAATGGTGGCTGGGATATGTGGTTGGGCACAGCTTGGCAGCTGCATGTGGTGCACTATGATAGCTATGTGCCCAGCATTTGGGCAGGTGGTGCATGTGTCTTTAAAAACCTTTGCCTTGAACCCAGGCTAGCTAGCATGGAGTGAGCAAGATCTCAGTGGGAATCATGGGCATGGGCCAATGCTAGCAGGTCAAGTAGGCAGTGTCTGTGCAGCCCTGCCTCCCACAGGTATTTCCGTTTATGCTGGGGGTGGGGGGGATAATAGTGCCTGCCAATTTCCTCATTTTAAGAAAAGTCTCCCATGCCCTCAGACACTGGTATTAAAAAAAATCTGTCTCCTTATTGCCCCTCGTTGTTGTGTAAATAGGCATTTTTATGTTGCCTTTCTTTCTTTTTTTTTCCAATTTTATTTTATTATGTTATGTTAGTCACTATACATTACATCATTAGTTTTTTTTTTTTTTTTTTAAGATTTTTTTTATTTCCTTGACAGAGAGAGACACAGCGAGAGAGGGAACACAAGCAGGGGGAGTGGGAGAGGGAGAAGCAGGCTTCCCGCCGAGCAGGGAGCCCAATGCGGGGCTCAATCCCAGGACCCTGAGATCATGACCTGAGCTTAACGACTGAGCCACCCAGGCGCCCCCATTACATCATTAGTTTTTGATGTAGTGTTCCATGATTCATTGTTTGTGTATAACACCAAGTGCTCCATTCAATACGTGCCCTCCTTAACACCCATCACCAGGCTAACCCATCCTCCCACCCCCTCCCCTCTAAAACCCTCAGTTTGTTTCTCAGACTCCATAGTATCTCATGGTTTGTCTCCCCATCCGATTTTGCCCCCTTCATTTTTCCTTCCTACTATCTTCTTCTTATTATTTTTTTTTTAAACAGATAATGCATTATTTGTTTCAGAGGTACAGGTCCGTGATTCATCAGTCTTACATGGTTCACAGCACTCACCATAGTACATACCCTGCCCAGTGTCCATCACCCAGTCACCCCATCCCTCTTACCCCTGACCACTCTAGCAATCCTCAGTTTGTGTCCTGAGATTAAGAATTCCTTATATCAGTGAGATCATATTATACTTATCTTTCTCTGATTGACTTTTTCTCTTAGCATAATACCCTCTAGTTCCATCCACATAATTGCAAATGGCAAGATTTTGTGTGTGTTTTTTTGATGGCTGCGTAATATTCCATTGTGTGTGTGTGTGTGTGTGTGTGTGTGTGTGTGTGTGTATCACCTCTTCTTTATCCATTCATCTGTTGATGGACATCTTGGCTCTTTGCAAGTTTGGTTATTGTGGACATTGCTGCTATAAACATTGGGGTACATGTACCCCTTTGGATCACTACATTTGTATTTTGGGGGTAAATACCCAGTAGTGCTATTGCTGGGTCATAGGGTAGCTCTATTTTCAACTTTTTGAGGAAACTGTTTTCCAGAGTGGCTTCACCAGCTTGCATTCCCATCAACAGCATAGGAGGGTTCCCCTTTCTCTGCATCCTCACCAACATCTGTCATTTCCTGACTTGTTAATTTTAGCCATTCTGACTGGTGTGAGGTGGTATCTCATTGAGGTTTTGACTTGGATTTCCCTGATGCCGAGTGATGTTGAGCACTTTTTCATCTGTCTGTTGGCCATTTGGATGTCTTCTTTGCAGAAATGTCTTTTAATGTCTTCTGCCCATTTCTTGATTGGATTATTTGTTCTTGGGTGTTGAGTTTGGTAAGTTCTTTATAGAATTTGGATACTAGCCTTTATCTGATATGCCATTTGCAAATATCTTCGCCCATTCTGTAGGGTAATTTTTGGTTTGGTTGACTGTTTCCTTTGCTGTGCAGAAGCTTTTTATCTTGATGAAGTCCCAATAGTTCATTTTTACCCTTGCTTCCCTTGTCTTTCGTGATGTTTCTAGGAAGAAGTTGCTGCAGCTTAAGTTGTAGAGGTTGCTGCCTATGTTCTCCTCAAGGATTTTGATGGATTCCTGTCTCACATTGAGGTCTTTCATCCATTTTGAGTCTATTTTTGTGTGTGGTGTAAGGAAATGGTCCAGTTTCATTCTTCTGCATGTGGCTGTCCAATTTTCCCAACACCATTTGTTGAAGAGACTGTCTTTTTTCCATTGGACATTCTTTCCTGCTTTGTCAAAGATGAGTTGACCATAGAGTTGAGGGTCCATTTCTGGGCTCTCTATTCTGTTCCATTGATCTAAGTGTCTGTTTTTGTGCCAGTACCTCACGGTGTTGATGATGACAGCTTTGTAATAGAGCTTGAGGTCCAGAATTGTGATGCCACCAGTTTTGTTTTTCTTTTGCAACATTCCTCTGGCTATTCAGGTTCTTTTCTGGTTCCACACAAATTTTAGGACTGTTTGTTCCAGCTCTGGGAAAAATGATGGTATTTTGGTAGGGATTGCATTAAATGTGTAGATTGCTCTAGGTAGCATTGACATTTTCACAATATTTTCACAATATTTTTTCTTCCAATCCATGAGAGTGAGAGTTTGACTTCTTCTTGCCAATTCGGATGGCTTTTATTTCTTTTTGTTTTCTGATTGCTGTGGCTAGGACTTCTGCTACTATGTTGAATAGCAGTGGTGATAGTGGACATCCCTGTCGTGTTCGTGAACTTAGGGGGAAAGCTCTCAGTTTTTCTGCATTGAGAATGATATTCACTGTGGGTTTTTCATAGATGGTTTTTATGATATTGAGGTATGTACCCTCTATCCCTACACTCTGAAGAGTTTTAATCAAGAAAGGATGCTGTACTTTGTCAAATGCTTTTTCTGCATCTATTGAGAAGATCATATGGTTCTTGTTCTTTTATTAATATATTGTATCGCATTGATTGATTTCTGGCTGTTGAATCAACCTTGCAGCCCAGGAATAAATCCCACTTGGTCGTGGTGAATAATCCTTTTAATGTACTGTTGGTGAGAATTTTTGCATCCATGTTCATCAGGGATGTTTGTCTGTAATTCTCCTTTTTGATGGGGTCTTTGATTTTGGGATCAAGGTAATGTTGGCCTCATACATTGAGTTTGGAAATTTTCCTCCCATTTTTTGTTTTGGAACAGTTTCAGAAGAATAGGTATTAATTCTTCTTTAAATGTTCGGTAGAATTCCCCTGGGAAGCCATCTGGCCCTGGACTCTTGTTTATTGGGAGATTTTTGATTACTGCTTCAATTTCCTTAGTTGTTATGGGTATATTCAGGTTTTCTATTTCTTCCTGGTTCAGTTTTGGTAGGTTATACATCTCTAGGAATGCATCCATTTCTTCTAGATTATCTAATTTGCTGGCATATAGTTGCTCATAATATGTTCTTATAATTGTATTTCTTTGGAGTTTGTGATCTCTCCTCTTTCATTTATGATTTTATTATTGGGTCATTTCTCTTTTCTTTTTGATAAGTATGGCCAGGGGTTTATCAATCTTATTAATTCTTTCAAAGAGCCAGCTCCTAGTTTCATTGATCTGTTCTACTGTTCTTTTGGATTCTATTTCATTGATTTCTCCTCTGATCTTTATTATTTCTCTTCTCCTGCTGGGTTTAAGCTTTATTTGCTGTTCTTTCTCCAGCTCCTTTATGTGTAGGATTAGGTTGTGTATTTGAGACCTTTCTTGTTTCTTGAGAAAGGCTTATATTGCTATATACTTTCCTCTTAGGACTGCCTTTGCTGCATCCCAAAGATTTTGAACAGTTTTGTTTTCATTTTCATTTGTTTCCATGAATTTTTTAATTCTTCTTTAATTTCTTGGTTGACCCATTCATTCTTTAGTAGGATGTTCTTTAGCCTCCATGTATTTGAGTTCTTTCCGACTTTCCTCTTGTGATTGAGTTCTAGTTTCAAAGCATTGTGGTCCAAAAATATGCAGAGAATGATCCCAGTCTTTTGGTACCAGTTGAGACCTGATTTGTGACCCAGGACGTGATCTATTGTGGAAAATGTTCCATGGGCACTAGAGAAGAATGTGTATTCTGTTGCTTTGGGATGGAATATGCTGAATAGATCTGTGAAGTCCATTTGGTCCAGTGTGTCATTTAAAGCCTTTATTTCCTTGTTGATCTTTTGCTTAGATGATCTGTCCATTTCAGTGAGGGGGGTGTTAAAGTCCCCTAATATTATTGTATTGTCGATGTGTTTCTTTGATTTTGTTATTAATTGGCTTATATAATTGGCTGTTCCCATGTTAGGGGCATAGATATTTACAATTGTTAGATCTTCTTGTTGGATAGACTCTTTCAGTAGGATATAGTGTCCTTCCTCATCTCTTATTATAGTCTTTGGTTTAAAATCCAATTTGTCTGATATAAGGATTGCCACCCCAGCTTTCTTTTGATGTTCATTAGCATGGTAAATGGTTTTCCACCCCCTCACTTTCAATCTGGAGGTGTGTTTGGGTCTAAAATGAGTCTTTTGCAGGCAGCATTTCTATGGTCTTGTTTTTTAATCCAATCTGATACCCTGTGTCTTTTGATTGGGGCATTTAGCCCATTTCCATTCAGGGTAACTATGGAAAGATATGAATTTAGTGCCATTGTATTGCCTGCAAAGTGATTGTTACTGTATATTGTCTCTATTTCTTTCTGGTCTGTGTTACTTTAAGTCTCTCTCTTTGCTTAGAGGACCCCTTTCAATATTTCTTGTAGGGCTAGTTTCGTGTTTGCAAATTCTTTTAGTTTTTGTTTGTCCTGGAAGCTTTTCATCACTCTTTCTGTTTTTAATGACAGCCTAGCCAGACATAGTATTCTTGGCTGCATATTTTTCTTGTTTAGTGCTCTGAATCTATCTTGCTAGTCCTTTCTGGCCTGCCAGGTCTCTGTGGATAGGTTTGCTGCCAATCTAATGTTTCTACCATTGCAGGTTACAGACCTCTTGTCCCAAGCTGCTTTCAGGATTTTCTCTTTGTCTCTGAGACTTCTAAGTTTTACTATTAGATGTCAGGGTGTTGACCTATTTTTTTTTTTTTTTTTTTTAATTTTGAGCGTTGTTCTCTGTGCCTCCTGGATTTTGATGCCTGTTTCCTTCCCCAAATTAGGGAAGTTATCTGCTATAATTTGATTCAATATACCTGCTGCTCCTCTCTCTCTTTCTTCTTCTTCTGGGATCCCAATTATTCTAATATTGTTTCCTCCTATGGTACCACTTATCTCTCGAATTCTGTTCTCGTGATCCAGTAGTTGTTTGTCTCTCTTTTTCTCAGCTTCTTTATTTTCCATCATTTGGTCTTCTATATCCCTAATTCTTTCTTCTGCCTCATTTATCCTAGCAGTTAGAGCCTCCATTTTTGATTGCACCTCATTAATCGCTTTTTTGATTTTGACTTGGTTAGATTTTAGTTCTATTATTTCTCCAGTAAGGGTTTCTCTACTATCTTCTATGCTTTTTTCAAGCCCATCTAGTATCGTTATAATCATCATTCTGAACTCTAGTTCTGACATCTTACTAATGTCCATATTGATTAGGTCCCTGGCAGTCCATACCGCCTCTTGTTCTTTTTTTTTGAGGTGATTTTTTCCGTCTTGTCATTTGTCCAGAGGAGAATAGATGAATGAGAGAACAAAATGCTTACAAGGTAACAACAACCCCATGAAAATATACACTAAACAAATCAGAAGAGACCCGAAACTTCCATAAAGTGGTCGCTTTTCTGTTCAGAGCATTGCTGCTATTCTTTTCTTCTATCGCCTGTTGAGTTCGTAGGTGTTCAGAATGGTTTGATACTTATCTAGCTGAATTCATGGGACCAGGCAAAATTTAGGTCTCCTACTCCTCTGCCATCTTGCTCCTCCTCCTTATGTTGCCTTTCTGTACACACTGCTACCTATGGCGACCTAGCTATTCCTTGTCCTCCAGGCACTCCCACATGCTATTAGCTGACTTTTAAAGTTCTAGGTTTCAAGTTCCATCGTTTATACAAACTCATGGAATTCCTCCTCTCTGGTTTCAAAGCTAAATGTTATGGACATTAGCCTTCAAAGTTTGAGATCTATAACATGGGATCCTATTTCTCTGCCCTCTCATCTGTGCCTCTCCCTCTTTACTTTGGGAAGGCTCCCTCTGCCTTTCTGACCTCCCCAAACTTTCAGATGCAGCTTCTTTATATTTAGTTGTAGAGTTTGTTTTGCCAGTCTTTAGATCAGACTCTGGTTTATTTACATGGATGTGGATGATATCTAGTTGTAAACATGGGATGGTGGTGAGCTTAGGTTCCTCCTACTCTACCACCTTCCCCCAGAATCTTTTCTGCCCATTTTAAGTGGATTACTTTTTTTAGTGTTGGGTTGTATGAGTTACTGTATATTTTGGATATTAATACCTATTTCATATATAATTTGCAAATATGTTATCCCATTTAGTAGGTTGTCTTTTTGTTTTGCTGAAGGTTCTCCTTGCTACGAAAAAACTTTTTTTTTTTTTTTTTTTTTAAGTTTGATGTATTCCCAGTTGTTTACTTATGTTCTTGTTTTCCTTGCCTGGGTACATGTGTCAAGAAAATATTGTTCAGGTTGATGTCCAAAAGATTACTGGCTATGTACTCTTGTGTTTTTATTGTTTCAGGTTTCACATTTAGGTCTTTAATCCATTTTGATTTTATTTTTGTGTACAGTGTATAAAAGTGGTCTAGTTTCATTCTTTGCATGTAGCTGTCCAGTTTTCCAGCATCATTCATTGAAAAGACATTCTTTTCCCATTGTATATTTTTGTCTCCCTTGTCATAGATTAATTGACCATATATGTGTCAGTATATTTCTGGGGTATCCATTCTATTCTATTGATCTTTGTGTGTATTTTTGTGCTACTACCATTATGTTTGGATTAGTATAGCTTTGTGGGGTAGTTTAAAATCTGGGGTTGTGATTCCTCCAGGTTTGTTCTTCCTTAAGATTTGTTTGACAGTTTAGGTTCTTCTGTGGTTCCGACTAATTTTAGGATTTTTTATGTTTTATTTCTGTAAAAAATACTATTGGTATTTTGATAGGAATCACATTGAATCTGTAGATTACTTTGGGTAGTGTAGACATTTTAACAATACTGGCTCTTCCAAACAATGGGCATAGGATATATTTCCATTTGTGTCATTAACTATTTCTTTCATCAATATGCTTTAGTTTTCTGGGGCACCTGGGTGGTGCAGTCAGTTAACCACCTGACTCTAGGTTTCAGGTCAGGTCACGATCTCAATGTTGTGATATCAAGCCCCACAGTGGGCTTCACTCTCAGCACAAATTCAGCTTCAGATTCTCTATCCCTCTCCCTCTGCCCCTACCAGTAATACTCTCTCTCTATCACTAAAATAAAAATAATCTTTAAAAAATATAGAAAATTCCATCTATTTTGTGTTTATCTTTCTGTATAGTGTAAGTGAATGGTTGAGTTTCATTCTTCTGTATATAGCTGTCCAATTTTCGAGGCACCATTTATTGAAGAGACTGTCTTTTTTCCATTGCATATTTTTTCCTGCTTTGTCAAAGATTATTTGACAAAGAGTTGAAGGTCCATATCTGGGCTATCTTTTGTATTCCATTGGTCTATGTGTCTGTTTTTGTGCCAATACCATGTAGTCTTGGTCCCATCACAGCTTTGTAATATAGCTTGAAATCAGGTAATGTGATGTCCCCCAGCTTTGTTTTTCTTTTTCAACATTTCCTTGGCGATTCAGGGTCTTTTCTGATTCCATACAAATTTTAGGGTTGTTTGTTCCAGCACTTTGAAAAATGTCATTGGAATTTTGATTGGGATGGCATTTAAGGTATACATTGCTCTGGGTAGCATAGACATTTTAACAATGTTTATTCTTCTGATCCATGAGCATGGAATGTTTTTCCATCTTTTTGTGTCTTCTTCAATTTCTTTCAAGAGTGTTCTGTAGTTCCTGGAGTATAGATCCTTTACCACTTTGGTTAGGTTTATTCTAAGGTATCTTATGGTTTTTGGTGGTATTGTAAATGGAATTGTTTCTCTAACTTCTCTTTCTACGGTTGCATTGTTAGTGTATAGGGAAGCAGCTGGTTTCTGTGCATTGATTTTGTATCCTGCCACATTACTGAATTGCTGGATGAGTTCTAGTAATTTAGGAGTGGGGTCGTTAGGGTTTTCTACATAAAGTGTCATGTCATCTGCAAAAAGAGAGGTTGACTTCTTCTTTGTCAATTTGAATATTTCTATTTGTTGTCTGATTGCTGTTGCTAGGACTTCTAGTACTATGCTGAACAATAGTGGCAAGAGTGGGCATCCTTGTCATGTTCCTGATCTTAAGGGAAAGGCTCTCAGCTTTTCCCCATTGAGGATGATATTTGCTGTGGGTTTTTCATAGATGGATTTTATGAACTTGAGGAATGTTTCCTCAATCCCTGTACTCTGAAGAGTTTTATTCAGGAAAGGATGCTGTATTTTGTCAAATGCATTTTCTGCATCAATTGAGAGGACCATATGGTTCTTCTCTCTCCTGTTATTGATGTGTTCTATCACATTGATTTATTTGCCAATGTTGAACCACTGCTGCATTCCAGGGAGAAATCCCACTTGGTCTTGGTGGATGATCCTTTTAATGTAGTGTTTGATCCTATTAGCTAGGATTTTGTTGAGAATTTTGGCGTCCATATTCATCAGGGATATTAGTCTGAAATTCTCCTTTTTGATGGGGTCTTTGCTTCATTTGGGGATTAAGGTTATTCTGGCTTCACAGAATGAGTCTGGAAACTTTCCTTCTGTTTCTATGTTTTTAAAACAGCTTCAGGAGAATAGGTATTAGTTCTTCTTTGAATGTTTCATAGAATTCCCCAGGGAATCCATCGGGCCCTGGCCTCTTGTTTTTTGGGAGAGTTTTGATCACTGTTTCAATCTCCTTACTGGTTATTGGTCTACTCAGGTTGTCAATTTCTTCCTGTTTCAGTCTTGGGAGTTTATAGGTTTCCAGGAAGGCATCCATTTCTTCCAAGTTGTTTAATTTATTGGCATAGAGTTGTTGATAATAATTTCTGATCATTGTTTCTATTTCCTTGATGTTAGTCGTGATCTCTCCATTTTTATTCATAATTTTATTAATTTGGGTCCTTTCTCTTTTCTTTCAGATAATTCTGGCCAATGGTTTATCGATCTTATTAATTCTTTCAAAGAACAAGCTTCTAGTTTCATTCATGTGGTCGACTGTATTGCTGGTTTCTAAGTCATTGATCTCTGCTCTAATCTTAATTATTTCCTTTTCGTGTGTGAATTAGGCTTAATTTGTTGATCATTCTCCAGTTCCTTAACGTGTAAATATAGTTTGTGTATTCGTGATTTTTCTAATTTTTTGAGAGAGGCTTGGATGTCTATGTATTTTCCCCTCAGGACCCCCTTTGCAGTATCCCATAGGTTTTGGACCAATGTGTTTTCATTCTCATTGGTTTCCATGAATTGTTTAAGTTCTTCTTTGATTTCCTGGTTGACCCAAACATTCTTGAGCAGGATGGTCTTTAGCTTCCAAGTGTTTGAATTTCTTACAAAATTTTTCTTGTGATAGAGTTCCACTTTCAAAGTATTGTGGTCTGAGAATATGCACGGAATAATCTCAATCTTCTGGTATTGTTTGAGACCTTATTTGTGACCAAGTATGTGGTCTATTCTGGAGAAATTTCCATGTGGGCTCAAGACGAATGAGTATTGTGTTGTTTTACTGTGGAATGTTCTGTAAATATCTATGAGGTCCATCTGGTCCCATGTGTCATTAAAAGATCTTGGTTGTTTGTTGATTTCCTGCTTAGATGATCTGCCTGTTGCTGAGAGTGCAGTGTTGAGGTCTCCTACTATTAACGTATTATTATCAATATGTCTCTTTATTTATTTAACAGTTGGCTTATGTAGTTGACTGCTCCCATGTTGGGAGCATAGATATTTACAATTGTTAGATGTTCTTGTTGGATAGACATTTAAGAATGATATCGTGCCCTTCTGTATCTCTAAAGACAGTCTTTACTTGAAATCTAATTTGTCTGGTATGAGAATTGGTACCCCAGCTTTCTTTTGAGGTCCGTTGGCATGAAAAATGGTTCTCCATCCCTTCACTTTTAGTCTGGATGTATCTTTAGGTTCAAAATGAGTCTCTTGTAGACAGCATATGGATGGGTCCTGTCTTTTCATCCAATCTGCAACCTTGTTCCATTTCATTGGAGCATTTAGGACATTCACGTTGAGAGTGATTATTGAAAGATTTGATTTTCACCATGTTGCCTATGAAATCCTTGTTTCTATAGATTGTGTCTGTAAATTTCTGTTCCATATCACTCTTGGGGTCTTTCTCCTTTTATAGAACCCCCCTTAATATTTCTTGCAGGACCGGCTTAGTGATCACATATTCTTTCAGTTTCTGTGGGTCATGGAAGCTCTGTATTTCTCATTCAATCTGAATGACAACCTTGCTTGATAAAGTATTCTTAGCTGCATGTTCTTCTCATTTAGTACCCTGAATATCTCTTGCCAGGCCTTTCTGGCTTGCCAGGTCTCTGTGGATAGGTCTGAAGTTATTCTGATGTTCCTCCCTCTGTATGTAAGGAATCTCTTCCCCCTACCTGCCTTTAAGATGGTTTACTTGGTTCTGAGATTTGTGAGTTTTACTATTACATGCCAGGGCGTTGCTCTGTTCTCCTTGGTCTTGGGAGGAGTCCTCTCTGCCTGTAGGACACGGATGTTTGTTTCATTCCCCAGATTAAGGAAGTTCTCAGCTACAATTTGCTCAAATATTCCTTCTATTCCTCTTTCTTTCTCTACCCCTCAGGGATTCCAGTAATTCTGGCATTGGAATGTTTCATGGCGTCACTTATTTCTCTAATTCTGTTTTCATGTATTTTAAGCTGTTTGTTCCTGGCCTCCTCCTGTTTTTTCTTTTCTACCAGTTTGTCTTCTAGATCACTAATTCTTTCTTCTGCCTCGTTTACCCAAGCAGTTATCCTATCTATATTAGATTGGATCTCATTGATAGCATTTTTAAGTTCTGCCAGATCAGTTCTCATTTTTGCTCTTAGATGGTATATGTTGCCATTAATCATTTTCACTCTCCCAGCTATTGTCCTTGTAACTGTTACCCTGAATTCTATTTCCGAAATCCTGCTTATATATATATATATATCCATTAGTGCTCTGGCAGAAGTCACAGTCTCTGAGTCTTTCTTATTTTGGGGGTCATCCTCTTAGTTATTGTGTTGAGGGGTAGTTGAGGGAATGTACAGAGTCCAAATTATTGACCACAACCCAAGCAAGATGCATCTGTTTTATAGAGACCTTGGGGCTGTCGCCCTCTTGTTATTCCAGCCTGTCTTCTGTGTGAGGGGCCTGCTGTGCTGTTACTCAGGCAACCCTGTTTGGGCAGTGTTGCCCTGCCCCCTGTGGGGTGGAATGGGCTCAGTGAAAACCGTTTTTTTTTTGTGTGTGTGGCTTTTGTTCTCTGGTGGCTTTCCCTGGGGGCTTTCAGTGTCTCTTCTGAGAGTCAGAGCAGAAGTGACCATTTCCAAACCTCTGCTTCATAACAGAGAGATCGCAGTCTGTACTTCAGTGAGGTCTCCAGGCCACACTGTCTTCGTTTCTCTCTGTGCTGTTAAAACCACAGCGTCCTGGGTTGTGCACCCCACAGCAGCACTCCCAGCACTTGCATCCAGGTCCATGCACATCTCTGCACTATGTTCTTCTAAAACTGCCAGCTGCCCCAGTTTGCACATGCGCCCCCACAGCTCCAGGTTTCAGTCTGGGGGGCTGCCGTAATGTCCTTTCCCTGCCGCTTCTGGTCTGTGAGTCTGTGCCCGGGCCCCAGGGCAGGAGACTTTCATGATCCAGCCATGCAGGATCCCAGAGTCTCCCTCCAGCTTCCATTTATCTTCCAATATCTGCCCGCAGAATCACGGCTCCTTGCTTCATACCTCGAGAGCAACTTCCAGGGATATTCTGTTTATTTAGCTTCATATATGTCTTCTTACATCTCGAGCTGATTTTGTGGGTGTTCCGAGGGTTTGGTAGATATCCAGCTCAGTTCAGAGGACTGGTTGAAATAGGGTCCTCTATTCCTCTGCTATCTTTTCTCTCTCTTGAAGAAACAAGGTTTTTTTATGACACACTGGACCAGAGTGATTTAGCAGATATATTCAGAGCATTTCATCTTAAAGCAGCCAAATACAGATTCTTCTCGAGTGCACATGGAACATTCTCCAGAATATATCAATACTGGTTCACAAATCAGGTCTTAACTGGTACAAAAAAATTGAGATCATACAATGCACATTTTCAGACCACAGTGCTATGAAACTTGAATTCAACCACAAGAAAAATTTGGAAAGAGCATAAATGCATACAAGTTAAAGAATATCCTACTGAAGAATGAATTGTTCAATAAGAAAATTAAAGAAGAAATAAAAAAATACATGGAAGCAAATGAAAATGAAAACACAGCAATTCAAAACCTTTGGGATACAGCAAAGGCAGTACTAGGAGAGAAGTATATAGCAATACAGGCCTTCATCAAGAAACAAGAAAAGTCTCAAATGCACAACCTAACCTTACACCTAAGGGAGCTGGAAAAAGAATACCAAATAAAGCCTAAATCAAGCAGGAGAAGAGAAATAATAAAGATTACAGCAGAAATAAAGGACACAAAAATTTAAAAAAAGTAGAAAGGATGAATGAAACTAAGAGCTAGTTCTTTGAAAGAATTAACAAGATTGATAAACCCCTACCCAGAATTATCAAAAAGAAAAGAGAAAGGACCCAAATAAATAAAATTATGAATGAAAAAGGAGAGCTCATAACCAACAATGAAGAAATATAAAGAATTATAAGAACATATTATGAGCAATTATATGCCAACAAATTAGGCAATCTGGAAGACATGGATAAATTCCTAGAAACATATAAACTATAAAAATTGAAACAGGAAGAAGTAGAAAACCTGAACAGACCCATAAACAGGAAAGAAATTGAATCAGTAATCCAAAACCTTCCAACAAACAAAATTCCAGGGCTGGATAACTACCCAGAGAATTCTACCAAACATGTGAAGAAGGATTAATACCTAGTCTTCTGAAACAGCTCCAAAAAAAAAAAAAAAAAAAAAAAAAAAAATAGAAATAGGAGGAAAACTTCCAAAGTCATTCTCTGAGGCCAACATCACCTTCATCCCAAAACCAATGTGCCCACTCAAAAGAAAAACTACAGACTAATAGTCCTGATGAACAAGGATGCAAAAATTCTCACCAAGATACTAGCTAATAAGATCCAGTGTAAATTAAAAGGATTATTCACCTCAAAAAAAGTGGGATTTATTCCTGGGCTACAAGTTTGGTTCAACATCTGCAAATCAATCAATGTGACATATCACATTAATAAAAGAAAGGACAAGAGCCATAAGATCCTCTCAACTGATGCAGAAAAAGCACTTGACAAAATACAGCATCCTTTCTTGATAAAAACTCTCCACCATGTAGGGATAGAGGTAACATAACTCAATATCATAAAAGCCATATATCAAAGATCAACAGGCAATATCATTCTTAACAGAGAAAAACTGAGAGCTTTTCCCTTCAGGTCAGGAACTTAAGAGGGATGACCACACTCACCACTGTTGTTCAATATAGCACTGGAAGTTCTAGCATCAACAATCAGACAACAAAAGGAAAAAAAAGGCATCCATATAGGTAAAGAAGTAGTCAAACTTTCACTTTTTGTAGATAGCATTATACTCCATGTCAAAAACCCAAAAGACTTCACCCAAAAATTGGTAGCATTCATACAGGCATTCAGGAAAGTCGCAGGATATAAAATTAATGCACAGAAGTCAGTTGCATTTCTATACACTAACTGTGAAGCAGAAGAAAGAAAAATCAATGAATCAATCCCATTTATGATTGCACCAAAAATCATAAGATACCTCAGAATAAACCTAACCAAAGAGGTAAAGGATCTGTACTCTGAAAACTATAGAACACTTATGAAAGAAATGGAGGAAGACACAAAGAAATGGAAAAGCATTCCAGGCTCTTGGATTGGAGGAACAAATATTCTTAAAATGTCTATGCTATCCAAAGCAATCTACACATTCAAAGCAATCTGTATCAAAAAACGATCAGCATTTTAAAAAAATTATTTATTTTTTAATTTAAATTCAATTAGCCAAGTTATAGTACATCATTAGTTTTTGATATAATGTTCAATGATTTATTAGTTGAGTATAACACGCAGTGCACCATCAGCATTTTTCACAGAGCTGGAACCAACAATCCTAAAATTTATGTGGAACCAGAAAAGACCCTGAATAGCCAAGAGAATGTTGAAAAGAAAACCAAAGCTGGAGACATCAGAATTCCAGAGTTCAAGCTATATTACAAAACAGTAATCATCATTACAGTATGGTACTGGTACCAAAACACACACACAGCTCAATGGAACAGAATATGGAACCCAGAAACGGACCCTCAACTTTATGGTCAACTAATTTTTGCCAAAGCAGGAAAAAATATCCAATGGAAAAAAAGACCATCTCCTCAACAAATGGTGCTGGGAAAACTTGAGAGCCACATGCAGAGAATGAAACTGGACCACTTTCTTACACCATATATAAAGGGAAAATAAAAATGGATGAAAGACCTCAATGTGAGACAAGAGGAATCCATCAAAATCCTAGAGGAGAACACAGGAGGCATCTTCTTTGGCCTTGGCTGCAGCAACTTCTTGCTAGACATGTCTCCAAAGGCAAGCGATACAAGAGCAAAATGAACAACTGGGTCCCTGTCAGTATGAAAAGCTTTTGCACAGCAAAGGAAACAGTCAACAAAATTAAAAGGCAACCTAGGGAATGGGAGAATGTATTTGTGAAATACTTATCAGAAAAAGGGCTGGCTTGGTATCCAAAACATATATATATATATATAAAATGCATATATATATAATGCATATATATATAATGCATATATATATAATGTATATAATGTGTGTATATATATGCACACAGAATGATAAGATATATATATATTTTATCAAACTCAGGGCACCTGGATGACTCAGTCATTTAAGCATCTGACTCTGTTTCAGCTCAGGTCTTTATCTCAGAGTGGTGAGATTGAGCCCTCTGTCCAGCTCTGCACTCATCATGGTGTCTGCTTAAGATTATCTCTCCCTGTCCTTTTTTTAAAATTTTAATTTAATTTTATTATGTTATGTTAGTCACCATAAAGTACATCATTAGTTTTTGATGTAGTGTTTTATGATTCATTGTTTTCGTATAACACCCAGTGCTCCATGTAATATGTGCCCTCCTTAATACTCATCACCAGGCTAACCCATCCCCCCACCACTCTCCCCTCTAAAACCCTCAGTTTGTTTCTTGGAGTCCATAGTCTCTCATGGTTCATCTCCCCCTCTGATATCCCCCCCTTCATTTTTCCCTTCCTTCTCCTAATGTCCTCCATGCTATTCCTTATGTTCACAAATAAGTGAAACCATATGATAATTGACTTTCTCTGCTTGACTTATTTCACTTAGCATAATCTCCTCCAGTCCCATCCATGTTGATGTATAAGTTGGGTATTCATCCTTTCTGATGGCTGAGTAATATTCCATTGTATATATGGACCACATCTTCTTTACCCATTCATCTGTTGAAGGGCATCTCAGCTCTTTCCACAGTTTGGCTATTGAGGACATTGCTGCTATGAACATTAGGGTGCATATGGCTCTTCTTTTCACTACATCTCCTTGTGCTTTTGTCCCTCCACCACTACTTGTGCTCTCTCTCTCTCTCTTTAAAAAAAAAAAAAAAAAGAAATGTTTGTTCATATCTTCTTCCCAGTTTTAATTGGATTTTGGGGGGAAGCAGCTTTGTGTTGCTAAATAACTTCTTTATATATTTCGGATATTAACCCTTTATCAGATATGTCCATTGCAAATATCTCATTCCATTCAGTGTGATGACTTTTGTCTTGATGATTTTCTTCACTGTGCAAAAGCTTTTTATTTTGGGGTAGTTCCTAATAGTGTAATTATGTTTTTGTTTCCCTTGCCTCAGGTGACATATATAGAAAAATCTTTCTATGGATGATGTGAAAGTGATTACTGCCAATGTTTTCTTCTAGAACTTTTAAGTTTTCAGGTGTCACATTTAGGTGTTTCATCCCTTTTGATTTTAATTTTGTGTATGGTTAAAGAATATAGTCCAGTTTCATTTGTTTGCATGTAGCTCTCCCGTGTTCCCAAAATCATTTGTTGAAGAGACTGTTTTTTTTCCCATTGCACATTCTTGTCTTCTTTGTTGTAGATTAATTATCTATATAATCTTGGGTTTATTTCTCAGCTCTCTACTTTGTTTCAATGATTTATGTGTTTAATTTTGCCCTGTTACTGTATTATTTTGATTATTACAGCTTTGTAGTATATCTTGATATCTGGGATTGTAACATCTCCAATTTTCTTCTTCTTTTTCAAGATTACATTGGCTATTTGGGGTCTCCTCTGAATCAATACAAATTTTAAGATTGTTTTTTGTAGTTCTGTGAAAAATGCTATGGATATTGTGATAGGGATTGCATTATATGCATAGATTGCTTTGGGTAACATAGACATTTTAACAATATTTGGTCTCCAAATCCATGAGGATAAAATATCTTTCCATTTGATTTTGTTGTCTTCAATTTGCTTCACCAATGTTTTATAGTTTTCAGAGTACAATACTTAACTCCTTGGTTAGGTATTCATAGTTATTTTATTCTTATTGGTGCAGGTATAAATGGGATTGTTTTCTTAATTTGTATTTCTTCTACTTAATTATAAGTGTATAAAAATGCAATAAATTTCTGTGTTTTGATTTTGTATACTGTGAATTTCAAACTCATATATAAGTTCTAGTAGTTTTTTTTTTGTTGGAGTCTATCCATTTTTCTTTATATAGTATCATGTCATCTGTAAATAGTGACAGTTTTATTTCTTCCTTACACATTTGGATGCTTTTTATTTCTTTTTCTTATGTGATTACTCTGGCTAGAACTTCCAGTAATATAGTGAATAAAAGTGGTGAGAATGGACATTTTGTATTCTTCTGGATCTTACATGAAAAACTCTAATTATTTAACCATTGAATATGATGTTAGTTGTGGGTTTTTACATATAGATTTTATTATGTTGAGATATGTTTCCTACAAACTTACTTTATTGAGAATTTTTTTCTGGAATAGATGTCGTACTTTGCCAAATCCATTTTCTGCATGAAATCTTCATGATTTTAATCATTTCTCTTGTTGAAACATATCACATTGATTGATTTGCAAATATTGAACCACCTTTATATCCCAGCAATAAATCACACTTGATCATGGTGAATAATTTTTAATGTTTTGTTGAATTTGGTTTGCTAATATTTATTGAGGAACTGTACATTTATATTTATCAGAGATTGGCCTCTAGTGTTATTGTTTGTATAGTCTTTATCTCTTTTTTTGTTTTCTGCAAAATAGATTTATCCATTGCAAGTAAACTTTCTCCTAATAAAAATGCAAAGCCAAAGGGAGGGAGGCAACATGGCAGAAGAGTAGAGGACCTCATTTCATCTGTTCCCTTGAATTTAGCTAGATAGCTATCTTATTCTTAATACCTATGAATTCAACCTGATACATAAGAAAATAATTTTTGCAATTCTACAAATAGAAAAGTGACCATTGTTTGCAAGGTAGGAGGTGTGGAGATGTGAATCTAAAGGGATATATTGGAAGGTAAATGACAGGGGGAGGGAGCCTCTGTAAGCCAGCTACTGAAAAGTGATATACCCCTGGAGCATAAAATTGGAACTTCTAGAAGTCTGATCTAGGGAGAGACGTCCCTTCCTGAGAGGTGTGGTGAACCATGGCAGAATCCTAGGTGGGACAGTATGTTCTCAGGATCCCTGGGATCACAGAAAGAATGGGGGTCCCTGAGCCAGCAGAGTTCCAAGGATTGGAGGGGGGAAACTGGCTGTGGTCATTGAGCCTGGGAGTGGGCTCTCAGTGAGGTTTGCCATAAACCATGAACCCTGGCAGGGTCAGGCGACCGCTCTCCACATGGGGGCCCTGCAAAGGGCAGAAACTCAGCAAACCTCCTCTTCCCCCCGAGAGGGGTAACACAAGTGTGTGCACGATCAGGCCACCACTCTCTGTGTGGGGGGCCTGCAAGTGGCAGGCATGCAGTGACCCTCCTCACTCCCCCAATAAGATCAGCATGGGTGCACACTGAAGGACTGCAGAATTTGGTGCACACAAAAGTGAAGACTGCTTTTCCTTGAGGGTTTACTGAAGAGAGGGGTCCATGATCTTTCAACTCCATGGTTGAAGATCAGGGCTCCACCATTTTATTTTCATCCTCTAAAGTGGTGGGGAAAGCCTTCAAGGAACAAAAGCCACATAGAGGAACCCGAAGCAGCTTACACTGAACCCAGCCCCCTGGCAAGGTTTGATGCAACCCCGCCCAGGCAAAGCACCTGAGAATAAGTGCAACACGTCCCTCCCCCAGAAGATTAGCTGGAACATCAGGAGAATATCAAGTTTATAAGAGCATAGAACTACAAAATTCCAGCAATAAGGGAAAATAGTATATAGAATTCAAGGTTTTTCTCTCATGATTCTTTTTATCTTTCAGTTTAAAATTGTCCTTTTCTTTTTTTTTCTCTTTTTCCTTTACAGCTACTTTCTTATTTTATGAACTCTTTGTTATTAAGTCTTTTCTTTAACTTCTGTTTTTACATTTACATTTTATAGATATATTCCTCATTTTTGACTTCCTTTCACTGTATTCAATTTTATTTTTGTAAATGTATAAGTATTGCTTTATTTAAATTCTGGGATTTAGTGTCTTCTAAAGAAAGAGACCAAAATGCAAACAGGACAAAGTGGATCACCCTGTTTTGTCCATCTGGGAGATTATATCCTCTCCTTTCCCCCCCTTTTTTTCCTTTTCTTTCTTTTCTAGTTTCAGAACTCTTCAGATTTGTCTAGTCTATATTTTGCTTGGGTCATGGAATTTTTTGTCTTATTCTCTCATTCATCCATTTTTCTCTGGGAAAAATGACTAACAGAAGGAATTCACGACAAAAGAAAAAAAACAGAGGTAATACTCTCTGCCACAGATCTAATCAATATGGATATAAGTAAAATGTGAGACCTGGAATTCAGAATAATGATTATAAATGTACTACCTAGGCTTGAAAAAAGAATAACAGACACTACTGAATCTATTAGTGCAGAAATAAGATCTAATTAGGCAGAAATAAAAATCCTTTACCTGAGATGCCATCTAAAATGAATGCTCTAACAGCTAGGATAAATGAGACAGAAGGGAGGGTCAGTGACATAGAAGACAAAATGATGGAAAGGAAGGAAGCAGAGGAAAAGAAAGAAAAAGAGCTAATGGATCATGAGGGGAGGCTTCTAGAAATCAGCGATACCATAAGCGAAACACTATTAGAATTACTGAGGTCCCATAGGAAGAAGAAAGAGAGAGAGGGATAGAAGGTATATTTGAGCAAATCATAGCTGAGAACTTCCCTAATCTGGGGAAGGACACAAACATTTAAGTCCAGGGGGCACGGAGAACCCCCTCAAAATCAATAAAAATAGATCAATACCCTGACATATAATAGTGAAGTTTGCAAATTTCAGAGATAAAGAGAAAATCCTGAGAGCAGCTCAAGACATGAGGTCTTAACCTACAAGGGTAGGAATATTAGACTGGCAACAGACATATTCAGTGAGACCTGGCAGGATAAAAAGGGCTGGCATGATATATTCAAGGTACTAAATGAGAAAAAAATGTAGCCAAGAATACTTTATACAGAAAGGATGTCATTCAGAAGGGAAGGAGAGATAAAGAGATTCCAGGACAAACAGAAACTGAATGAATTTGTAATCACTAAACCAGCCCTGCAAGAAATATTAAAGAGGATCCTGTGAGTGAAGACAGACCCTAAAATTAACATAGGCAGAATGAAACAGATACAATCTACAAAAACAGGGACTTTACACATAATGCAATTGCACTAAATTCATCTTTCAATAGTTACTCTGAATGTAAATGGGCTAAATGCTCCAATCAAAAGATACAGGGTATCAGATTGGATAAAAAAGCAAGACCCAGCCATATGCTGTCTATAAGAGACTCATTTTATACCTAAAGACAGCAGCAGATTGAAAGTGAGGGGGTGGAGGACCATTTATCATGCTAATGGACATCAAAAGAAAGCTGGAATAGCCATCCTTATATCAGACAAATTAGATTTTAAACCAAAGACTGTAATAAGGGATGAAGAGGAACCTGATAACATACTTAAATGGCCCATCCAACAAGAAGATTTAACAATTAAAAATATTTATGCTCCTAATGGGAGCAGCCAATTATATAAACCAATTAGTAACAAAATTAAAGAAACACATTAATAATAATACAGTAATAGTAAGGTACATTTACATCCCACTCACAGCAATGAACAGATCATTTAAGCAGAAGATCAACAAAGAAACAAGGGCAATGAATGACACACTCGACAAGATGGAATTCACAGATATGTACAGAGCATTCCATCCTAAAGCAACAGAATATGCGTTCTTTTCTAGTACACGTGGAACATTCTCCAGAAAAGATCACATACTGAATTACAAATGAGCTCTCAACTGATATCAAAAAATTAGGATTATTCCCTGCTTACTTTCTGACAACAATGCTTTGAAAATTGAACTCAATTATAAGAGGAAATTTGGAAGGAACTCAAACACTTGGAAGCTCAAGAGCATCCTCCTAAAGAATGACTGGGTCAATCAGGAAATTGAAAAGAATTTTAAAAAATTATGGAAACATGCGAAAATGAAAACACAACTGTTCAAAACCTGTGGGATACAACAGAAGGCAGTCCTAAGAGGGTAGTACATAGCAATACAAGCCTTTCTCAAAAAATTAGAAAATTCTCAAACACACAAGATAAACTTACACTTAAAGGACCCAGAGAGGGGCACCTGGGTGGCTCAGTTGGTTAAGCGACTGCTTTCGGCTCAGGTCATGATCCTGGAGTCCCGGGATCGAGTCCTGTGTCAGGCTCCCTGCTCAGCAGGGAGTCTGCTTCTCCCTCTGACCCTCCCCCCTCTCATGCTCTCTCTCTCTATCTCATTCTCTCTCTCAAATAAATAAATAAAATCTTAAAAAAAGAAAAGACCCAGAGAAAGAACAGCAAATAAAGCCTATACTTAGCAAGAGAAATAAAAACTAGAGCAGAAACCAGTGAAATAAAAACCAACAGAACAGTAGAACAGATCAACAAAACTAGAAGCTGATTCTTCAAAAGAATTAATATGATAAACCCCCAGCTAGACTTATCAAAAAGAAAAAAGAAAGGACCCAAATTAATTATATCATGAATGAAAGGAGAGATCATGACCAACACCAAGGTCATACAAACAATTTTAAGAACATATTATGAAAAACTATATGCCAAAAAATTAGGCAACCTGGAAGACATGGATTCATACCAAGAAACTTATAAACCACCAAAACAGAAAGAGGAAGAAATATAAAACCTGAACAGACCCATAATCAGCAAGGAAATTGAAGCAGTAATCAAAAATCTCCCAACAAGCAAGAGTGCAGGTCTGGATAGCTACCACGAGAATTCTACCAAACACTTAAAGAAGAAATAATACCTATTCTTCTGAAGCTGTTTCTAAAAGTAGAAATGGAAGGAAAATTTCCAAACTCATTCTATGAGGCCAGCATTACTTTGATCCCAAAACCAAAGACCCCAGGAAAAAGAATTGCAGACTAATATCACTGATAAAAATGGATGCCAAAATTCTCACCAAGGTACTAGCCAATAGGATCCAATAGTACATTAAAGAACTATTCACCATGACCAAGTGTGATTTATTCCTGCGATGCAAGGGTGGTTCAACATTCTCAAATCAGGGGTTCAAACTTAAGTGACCATCAACTTCATATAGACTGGTATATGCAGAAAATGTTCTGTACAGATCTAATGGTAATGACCAATAAAAAAACAGTAATAGATAAGCAAAAGTTAAAAAGAAAGGAATCTAAGCATATCATTAAAAAAAAGACAACTAATCATGAGAAAAGAGCAAGAGAAGAAAGAAACAGAGAACTACAAAAACAAACATAAAACAAGTAACAAAATGGCAATAAATACATATCTATCAACAATTACTTTGAATGTAAATGGAATAAACATTCTAATCAAAAGACATAGTGTAACAGAATGGAGAGGAAAAAAAAAAGACACATCTATGCGATGTCTACAAGAGACTCGTTTCAGACCTAAATACACATGGAGATTCAAAGAGAGGGAATGGAAAAATATTTATCATATCAATGCAAATGAAAAGAAAGCCAGGGTAACAATACTTCTATCAGACAAAATAAACTTTAAAACAAAGATTTTAACAAGACACAAAGAAGGATAGTATATAATCATGAAGGGAATAATCCAACAAGAAGATATAACAATTATAAATACCAATGCCCCCAAAATGGGAAGATCCAAATACATAAAAACCATTAATAAACATAAAGGAAGTAATTGATATTAATAAAATAATAGTAGGGGATTTTTTAATCACAGGAAAAAAATGAATTTTTTAAAAGATAGTGTGTCATCATTTCTACACATGGCTTAAGCCTGTGTTTCCCCCTGTAACTGGACCTCTATTTCTCTCATTCATATGGCTGGAAACACTTTATATTTTAGTTTTACCCACAGGGAAAAGAAAGAGGTCATCAAATCCAACAATGCCAAAGAATGGGGATAGTCTTAGATTTCAAATGCACACACTAGGAACACTGTGTCCAAGTCAGTGTCACATTGCACAAACTTGCAGATACTGACAATAACCCTGTGGTTGGAAGAAGAGTTTTATTTTTTTCATTGATAGAAAAGCTTTATTCAAATGTCTGCAGAAATAAGACTTGATGTTTTTACAAAGGGTTAAAATTTATTCAACAATAAAACTTGGTCCTTCCCTTCAGTTTGTCTCAGAACTTGGTTGACTGGCATATCATTTTCAGAAGTCTACCCTCACTAATTATATCCATCACACACAAAATCTAAAATTCTGGTGGCACTTTCCATTTCTCTGGAAATCTCTTAAACTGCTTTCAGTTACAACAGAAGGGCAAGGTTTTTATCCACTCTTACTCTACTCCACTGGAGGCAAAAACATCCCTCAATTCTCTTGTTTAAGTGGTGGTTGCTTGCAAAACAGTATACAAATGAAGAACCTAACATTAACACACAAAAAATGTGGTATCTCTATATGCTGTATTTGTAACTTTTTAAAATTTCTTTTTCATTAAAGAATTATTCTTATTGTTTTAATCTCTTGACAGGGAATTTATAAAAATACCTGTAAATCATGGAAAAGGCACTTTAAAATCCTGGAATGTAAAATTATAAAGTATAAATTATGATACATCTTCTATGATTTATAAATAAGAATAAAATAAATTCAACAAGCTGGCATTTCTATATGATTTTGATAGGAATTTACTAAAAGGAATCAGAACATCAGAACTTAAAGATTTTCTATTTTAACCCCAATTGAGTTTTTAAAAGCTACACATTGATTGGCAGGCACAACCCACACAGGAACTTGCTGCTGTCACTAATGATGAGATTAACTGAAGGACAGAGATTTATGCACTAGACATGCCAGGCTCTTCCGATGAACTGATTGAAGTGGTCAGCTTTCATTTTTCCCTTATGTTTTAAAGAAAAGTAAATACACATATGGTAAAAAAATTTAAATGGTACAGTAAGATCTAAAATAATAAGTAAATATCATTCTTTCCCATAACCCAGGAAAGACGATGTCTTCAAAATCATTCAGCAGTCATGCGGATAATTTGAGAGCTGAAGTGAACCTTGGAGTCACATTATCTAAAAATAATTCTCAGTCCTTTGGAATGATGTTGATTTTCTCATGTATTATCTCTGTTACAGAGGAAAGCCATGCAGTATAATTGTTCTTAAAACAATCAATTACAAAAGCAACATGCACACTTGGTTCAGAGAGAGCCTCTCCTTTTACTCCATTGATCTTTTCTTAGCTCCAGAGTCCCTGGTATCATCTAGTGATAGGTCACAGGAGCTCAGCCAAGACCTTCCTGAATGCCTCAGATCCTCCCGGCCAGCTGCACATCCTTCTAGAAGAGTGTAAGGCGGCCAGCATGTAGGCAGAGAAGATAGACATCCTCAAAGTGATGAACTAGAAATGCTTCTGCAGTCAGGTGGCCAAAGGGCCCTTCCTTAACAATAGGTCTGTGCACTTCTGAAGCTTTTGGATCTCCTTCAGAACCCAATGTCTCTTTTAATTTAATTTAATTTAATTTAATTTAATTTAATTTAATTATATTATGTTAGTTGTCTCTGGGGACCATGTTGATGGGAGGAAGAGCCTAAGGAGGCACCCTGCCTGGAGATGCTGGGGAGGGCTCATGTTGCACTTTTTTAAGACTTCAGACTTGTGGCCCCTGTGGCATAGCACAATGGCGGGCTGGGAGAGTGGTGTCCCCACCCTCGCCCCAGCTCCTTCTCAGCCTTCAGGGTCTGGGGACAGAGACTCGTGTCCAGGGGAAGCTAGGGAGCATCCAGGCCTCATGCCCTGAAGGGGTGAGTGCTAGACCACCCCCAGCAACGGGAGGAAGACAGCTTTACACAATTGTGCTGTAGGAAGAAAATCCCATAGGTGTCCATCGCAAACACTCTTAACATCTTGAAGTACTATTTCTTGGGCTATAAGACATTTTTTTCATTTTATATTATTTCACTTCATCATGGTAAGTGTACTCTTTAATCCCCATCACAAATTTAACCCATTCCCCCACACACCTCCATTCTGGTAACCATCAGTTTGTTCTCTACAGTTAAGAATCTGTTTCGTGATTTACCTCTCTCTTTTTTTACCCCATATGATCATTTGTTTTGTTTCTAAAATTCCGCATATGGGTGAAATTGTATAGTATTTGTCTTTCTCTGAATGACTTATTTCATTGAGCATAATGCTTTATATAGCTCCATCCACATCCTTAAAATAGCAAGATTTCATTATTTTTTATGGCTCAGTAATATTCCATTTTATTTTTGCATTCCATATATATATGAGAGAGAGGGAGGGGGGAGAAGAGGGAGAGACCATCTTTATTCATTCATCAGTTGTTGGACATATGGGCTCTTTCCATAATTTGGCTATTGTTGACAAGGTTGCTATAAACATTGGGGTACATGTATTCCTTTGAGTTAGTATTTTCCTATCCTTTGGCTAAATACCTAGTAGCAAAATTGCTGGATCATATGGCAGTTCTATTTTTAACTTTTTGAGGAACCGCCATACTGTTTTTGAGAGTGGCTGCACCAGTTTGCATTCCCACCAAGAGTGTAAGAGCATTCCCCTTTTTCGACATCCTTGCCAACACCTGTTGTTTCTTGCCTTGTTAATTTTAGCCACTCTGACTGGTGTTGGGTGATATTGCATCGTGGTTTTGATCTGTATTTCCCTGATGAGGAGTGATGTTGAATATGTTTTCATGTGTTTGTTGCCCATCTGTATGTCTTCTTTGGAAAAATGTCTATTCATGTCTTTTGCCCATTTCTTGACAGGATTATTTGGTTTTTGGGTGTTCAATTTTCTAAGTTCTTTCACTATTTCATAACCTTGTATTGGAGATGTCATTTGCAAATATCTTCTCCCAATCTGAAGGTTGCCTTTTAGTTTTGTTGATTATTTCCTTCACTGTGAAGGAAAGCAAAAGCTTTTCATTTTGATGAAGTCCCAATAGTTTATTTTTGCTTTTGTTTCCCTTGCCACAGGCAACATATCTAGTAAGAAATTGCTATGGTCAATGTCAAAGAGCTTAGTGCCTGTGCTATCCTTTAGGATTCTCATGGTTTTCTATCTCACATTTAAGTATTTCATCCATTTTGAATTTATGTTTGAGTATGGTGTAAGAAAGTGGTCTAGTCTCATTCTTCTGCATGTTGCTGTCCAGTTTTCCCAACACCATCTGTTGAAGAGACTGTATTCTTTACATTGGATATTCTTTCCTGCTTTGTTGAAGATTAGTTGACCATGTGGTTGTGGGTCAATTTCTGGGTTTTCTATGTTGTTCCATTGACCTATGTATCTATTTTTATGTCAATACCACACTATCTTGATCACTACATCTTTGTAATATAACTTGAAGTCCAGAATTGTGACGCCTCCAGCTTTTAAAAAAAAAATTATTTATTTGTCAGAGAGAGAGAGAGAGAGCATAAGCAGGGAGAGCGGCAGGCAAAGGGGGAAGCAGGCTACCCACTGAGCAAGGAGCCCAATGTGGGACTCGATCCCAGGACCCTGAGATCATGACCTGAGCCAAAGGCAGACACTTAACTGAGCCACCCAGGTGTCCCATCTCCAGCTTTCTTTTTGTTTTTCAAGGTTATTTTGGCTATTTGGGGTCTTTTGTATTTCCACACAAATTTTAGGATTGTTCTAGCTCTGTGAAAAATGCTGTTGGTATTTTGGTAGGGACTGCATTAAATCTGGAGATTGTTTTGGGTAATATAGACATTGTAATATTTGTTCTTTCAATCCATAAGCATGGAATGCTTTTCCATTTCTTCATGTCCTTTTCAATATTTTTCATAAGTGTTCTTTTCTCCTTTTAAAAATTTTATTTATTTTCACTATGTCTGTGTCTTTGGGGTAAATACCCAGGAGTGTAATTTCTGGGTCATAGGGTAGCTCTATTTTTAATTTTTTGAGGAACCTCCACACTGTTTCCCAAAGTGGCTGTACCAACTAGCATTGCCATCAAGAGGGTTCCCCTTTCTCCACAACCTCTCCAACATCTGTTGTTTCTTGCCCTGTCAATTTTTGCCATTCTAACTGGTGTAAGGTGGTATCTCAATGTGGTTTTGATTTGAATTTCCCTGATGGCTAATGATGATGAACATTTTTTCATGTGTCTGTTAGCCATTTGTCTGTCTTCTTTGGAGAAGTGTCTGTTCATATCATCTGCCCATTTTTTGACTTGATTATTTATTTTTTGGGTGTTGAGTTTGAGAAGTTCTTTATAGATCTTGGATATCAGCCCTTTGTCTGTAGTGTCATTTGCAAAAATTGTCTCCCATTCTGTGGGTTGCCTCTTTGTTTTGTTGACTGTTTCCTTTGCTGTGCAGAAGATTGTTATCTTGATGAAGTCCCAAAAGTTCATTTTTGCTTTTGTTTCCCTTGCCTTTGGGGACGTGTCTTGAAAGAAGTTGCTGTGGCCAATTTTGAAGAGGTTATTGCCTATGTTCTCTAGGATTTTGATGGATTCCTGTCTCACACTGAGGTCTTTCATCCATTTTGAGTTTATCTTTGTGTATGGTGTAAGAGCGTGGTCGAGTTTCATTCTTCTGTATATAGCTGTCCAATTTTCCCAGCACCATTTTTTGAAGAGACTGTCTTTTTTGCATTCCATATTTTTTCCTGCTTCATCAAAGATTATTTGACCATAGAGTTGAGGGTTCATTTATGGAGTCTCTATTCTGTTCCTTTGGTCCATGTGTCTGTTTTTGTGCTAGTACCATGCTGTCTTGGTGATCACGGCTTTGTAATATAGCTTGAAATCAGGCAATGTGATGTTCCCAGCTTTGTTTTTCTTTTTCAACATTTCCTTGGTGGTTTGGGGTCTTTTCTGATTCCATACAAATTTTAGGATTGTTTGTTCTAGCACTTTGAAAAATGCCATTGGAATTTTGATCAGGATGGTGATGAAGGTATAGATTGCTCTGGGCCATATGCACCCCAATATTCATAGCAGCAATGTCCACAATAGCCAAACTGTGGAAGGAGATGTGGTCCATATATACAATGGAATATTACTCAGCCATCAGAAAGGATGAATACCCAACTTATACATCAACATGGATGGGACTGGAGGAGATTATGCTAAGTGAAATAAGTCAAGCAGAGAAAGTCAATTATCATATGGTTTCACTTATTTGTGAACATAAGGAATAGCATGGAGGACATTAGGAGAAGGAAGGAAAAATGAAGGGGGGGAATCGGAGAGGGAGATGAACCATGAGAAACTATGGACTCTGAGAAACAAACTGGAGGTTTTAGAGGGGAGGGTGTGGGGGAATGGATTAGACTGGCAGATGCTTAACCAACCGAGCCACCCAGGTGCCCTCTTTCATAAGTGTTCTATAGTTTTCAGAGTACAGATCTTTTAACTTTTGGTTAGGTGTATTCTTAGGTATCATATGGCTTTGGTGCAATTGCAAATGGAATGGATTCCTTGAATTCTCTTTCTGCTGCTTCATTATTGGTACATAGAAATGCAACAGATTTCTGTACATAGATTTTGTATCCTACGACTTTACTGAATTTGTATATCAGTTTTAGCAATTTTTTTGGTGCAGTCTTTCAGGTTTTTTATATATAGTATCATTGTCATCTACAAAAGCTGAAAGTTTGACTTCTTCCTTGCTCATTTGGTGCTTTTTATTTCTGTGTGTTTCCTGATTGCTGTGGCTAGGACCTCCAGTATTATATACAATAACAGTGGGAAGAGTGGACATTTCTGTCTTCTTCCTGACCATAGAGGAAAAGTTCTCAGTTTTTACCATTGAGGATATTAGCTGTGGGTTTCTACTATATGTCCTTTATTATGATGAGGCATGTTCCCTCTATTCCTACTTTGTTGAAAGTTTTTATAATGAATGGATGTTGTACTTTGTGAAATGCTTTTTCTGCATCTATTCAGAAGATCATATGGTGCTTATCCTTTATTTTATTAATCTGGTGTATTGCAGGATAAATCCCACTTGATCATGGTGAATGATTTTTTAAAAATGTATTGTTGGATTCTCTTTGCTAGTATTTCTTTTTTTTTTTTTTTTTTGAAGATTTTTGCATCTTAGTTCATCAGAGATATTGGATTGTGTTGCTCTTTTTTGTGGTGTTTTTATTTGGCTTTGGTGTCAGGTTAATGCTGGCCTTATAGAATGAATTTGGAAGTTTTCCTATCATTCCTAGTTTTTTTCAAATAGTTTGAGAAGAATAGGTATCAGCATCTCTTTAATTGTTTGGTAGAATTCACCTGTGATGCCACCTGGCCCTGGAATTTGTTTGTTGGGGATTTTAGATTACTGATTCAGTTTCTTTGCTGGTTATCAGTCTGTTCAAGTTTTCTATTTCTTCCTCTTTCAATTTTGGTAGTTTATATGTTTCTAGGAATCCATCCATTTCTTCCAGATTGTAAAATTTGTTGCCATGTAGTTTTTCATAATATTCTCTGATACTTGTTTGTATTTCTCCTCTCTCATTTGTGATTTTATTTATTTGGGTCTTTTTTCTTTTTCATAAGTCTGACTAGGGTTTTATCGATTTTATTAATTTTTCAAAGAACCAACTCCTGGTTTCATTAATCTGTTCTACTTTTTAAATTTATTATTTACATACTTCTTCTTTCTTTCTTTCTTTCTTTCTTTCTTTCTTTCTTTCTTTCTTTC